>NC_045176.1:13631378-13768878 GCF_900700415.2 Clupea harengus
GAATGACTGTTAAGCTTAAACCTACACCTGTGTGTGTGTGTGTGTGTGTGTGTGTGTGTGTGTGTGTGTGTGTGTGTGTGTGTGTGTGTGTGTGTATGTGTGTGTGTGTGTGTGTGTGTTTGTGAATGTTTGTGTGTGTGTGTGTTTGCGTGTATGTGTGTTTGTGTGTGTGTATGTATGTGTGTGTGTGTGTGCGCGTGTACGTGTCTGTGTGTGTGTGTACGTGTTTATGTGTGTATGTGTGTGTGTGTGTGTGTGTGTTTGTGAATGTTTGTGTGTGTGTATGTGTTTGCGTGTATGTGTGTTTGTGTGTGTGTACACGTCTGTGTGTGTGTGTACGCGTGTACGTGTCTGTGTGTGTGTGTACGTGTGTATGTGTGTGTGTGTCCCTGCAGGTGCCCCTGATGTGTACCAGCCGTGCGAGCCCAGCATGCAGGCCTGGAGCCCCGAGGTCAGCCTGTACGATGCCAACATGACCTCTCCCTGTCCCCACGAGGAGGGCTGTGTGCTGCAGCTCTTCTTCCTCCACCCTGTCGTCCCTGACACACTCACCGTGTGGGTCACCTACATCTCAGCCAGTGAGTCCCATCCAGCCCCCCCCCCCCCCTCTCTCACAGCAGGCCAGCATTATACAACCACAGATCTATGCACCTCTGTCCTCACAGAACAGATAAAGTCTACATTCATTCATTCATTCACTCATTCATTCACTCATTCATTCATTGATCTTCAAGTCTGTTTTTATTACCTTATTGCCTTGTACAAAATGTTACGGCTTTGCTGGGGAATAAATAGTGATAATGAGTAAAGTGATTTTTCACATAGAGAGTTTTCTTCTTGTTTTCTGATTGTTGTTCACTCTCAGATTTATTGACCCTGTCCTCTCTCTCTCTCTCTCTCTCTCTCTCTCTCTCTCTCTATCTCTATTCACTCTCTCTCTCTGCAGGTAATCCAGTCATATCTAATATAGAATTCATACTAGAGACTGGTGAGTCTCTACACATGGGCCCTCATAGCGTCCTCTGCGACGTGCCTCTCACGCTCAGAGTGCACACCAACAAGCGAGTCACCGCCGTCAAAATCTGCACCTTCGACAAGAAGATGGAGATCGACGCCGCGCTGCTCACCTCGCGGCCTCAGAACGCGCTGTGCTCCGGCTGCCAGCCCCTGCGCTACAGGCTCTACAGGAAGCCGCCCTTCGGCAAAGAGGAAAGCCCCGTGCACCAGAGTCAGCTGATCTACACAGACAGGCGAGTAGTGGTGCGCTTGTGTTTCAGAAATGCCACATCTAATAAAACATCACTGTGAAGTGGAGCTTGTTCAGGTTTACCAATAGGTTAATGGGAAAATATCTTTGGGGGAAAGGGCTTGCTAATAGAGGACATAATACCATTTGTAGAAACAAATATTGACACATGAGATTGTTTTAGCAGTTAGTTCAGTCTAACATGGTATGATATGTGGTTATAGCACTGGAATACATTTCCATTGTAATGATGTTTGACCTGTTGCCATTTTTGAGATCCAGGGCATTCACAGAAACAGACGAAATCACAGAAAATGAATGTCAATAATATGGACTTTTGTTCTCATAGTGTTTTTACTACATACATTTTATCTGGATTGTTCAAAGTAATTTTTTCTTCCATTTCTTCTAAATTTCACAGAAGTTTTTTTTATTTTATTTCTTGAATCTTTAAATGTATGCAGCATGTTGAGTCCACTGTATATTTGTGGAAGGCTGTGTACAGTACAAAGGCGAGCTGAACACATTTAGTTCTAAAACATATTACTACTCAAATACATCTAGTGGGTTGAAATGTTCAGGCATTAATAGTAGGAAAAAAGGTCTGTTTCATCTCCAGAAAGTTCCATCCACCAGGCCTGTAAGTGCAAAAAGATGTAAAAACCGAAGGGAATTGAGTTATGTGGAGGGGAGAGGAGGGTGAGAGGGATCGGGGATTGGAGCGAGAGAGAGCGGCAGACTCTGGAATCTAAACCAAATGTGACCGTTTTACCAGTAGAAACAGTAAACACCTGTGGCTGGTTGGAGCAGAACCTCGGCTGTTTCCGCTCCCACCCAAGGCTCCGGGCGCGCTCGCCATGGTTAGTCCGCGATAAGTGAGAGACCTGTCATTTGGCTGGGGGGTGTGGGGGCTGCAGGAGTGATGGAAGAGAGAGAGAGATGGGGGGGGGGGGGGGGAAGAGGTAGTCAGAGAGAAGAAGGGATGGAAACAGATGGAGAGAGAGTGAGTGAGAGAAAGAGAAATAAAGAGGAGAGGAGTAGGAGAGAAAGAAAGAATGAGGAAGATATAGAGAAATGGAGGAGTAGAGAGAAGAGAGAGGGTGTCAGAGAGGGAGTGAGAGGCAGAGAGATACAGAAAGGGGGAGGCAGGGAACGATAAATTGAGTGAGAGAGTGAGAGAGAGAGAGAGAGAGAGAGAGAGATAGTTAGAGAGAAGGAGGGAGAGAGAGAGAGCAACAGCAGGCAGTAGCAGTCATAGCGGGAGGCCGGGAGGCAGGCAGGATTCGGGGAGGTCACACTGGAACAGCATCAGGGGAGGCTGTGCTGCACTGCCACCAAGAGGACTGTAGCGAAATCAGACACTTCCTGGCCGCAGCTCTCCACTCACAGGCTGCTGTCACTACACCGGAGGATTTATCGCTCTGCATATCCCCAGACTTTACCTGAGCTGAGGTTTCAGACCGTTTTTCAGCTGTGTGATCCCAGATTTGAAGTTTACACACGGTCATTTAATTATTAAAACATATTCAAATACATAAGAAAAACACAACAGGCTCGATATGGAGAATTGAAGAGAATTATTTCAGCTCAGCTCTTCCATCTGTCCCTGGAAGTGATCCATTATTAATCAATATGTACAGAGGGGTAACAGGACCCAGGGTGTGGGTGTGGGGTGGGGTGGGATGGGAGGTGTGTGGTTGTCCAAAGGAACAGGCTGATAGGCATCCTTTACGGCTTACTGGAACAAGTGAAATGTAGAAACTCAGGGCAGGGAAGGTCTGTATTTATAGTTTCAAAGCAGGTCGATTTCTGCATGTACAGGAGACACAAAGCACACTGCATGCTGTTCTCCAGACACTGAGGTCAGATCCAAATGCCCCAAGGGCAAAGCCCCCTGATGTTCAGAGAAACGTGAAAGCTACTTCATGTCTGGGTTTCATTGTACAGAAATATGTACAATTCCTTGTGCTATTAATTAAGGAGCCTCACATAATGGCCAGAATTATTCGCAACTTCACATTTATATTTCTATATCTAACCAACCCACTGCTCTCTACTCCAATCAGAGAGTTCATCACATTTTACGATGGTAAGCCACAGGCTATCAGAGTGAATATCATCAAACTGTCTTTTGGCTGTTGGTAAAGTCTTGATGAAAAAGCAGGAATACAAAGCCAACTCGAGATACAACCCATATTCCTAACGTTTCACACAGTTTCATCACAGAGCTAAAGAGCTCAAGGTGAAGCTAACAATGTGCTTCTTCAGATGCTGACTTGTTGTCAACAAATGTGTTATTTGTCTTTCTGTGTGAGTGTATGTATGAGCGCACACTTATGTGTGTGTGTGCACATGTGAATGTTTGCGTGCGTGCATGCATGTTCATGTGTGTGCATGTGTCTTTATGAATGCGTGCGTGCATATGTGCGTGTGTGTGTGTGTGTGTGTGTGTGTGTGTGTGTGTGTGTGTGAGAGTGTGTGTGTGTGTGTGTGTGTGTGTGTGTGTGTGTGTGTGTGAGAGTGTGTGTGTGTGTGTGTGTGTGTGTGTGTATGTGTGTGTGTGTGTGTGTGTGTGTGTGTTTGTGTGTGTGTGTGTGTGTGTGTTTATGCTTAATGCTCGTTTTAAAAACACTGCATTGGTCTGTGTGTGCTGTCTGCAGGAGTGTGGTGAAGGATGTGCAGTACCAGTACTGGGTGCAGGTGGAGGCCGGGGGCCTGCTGAGCGAGCTCTCCCCCTCGCTGCTCTACACACACCCCCAGCCCTTCTGTGGGGACGGCCTGCTGCAAGGGTCAGTGAGACTCCGCTACCTCTCTCCACTGTCCTGTCAGTTGCTGCCAGTGCTCCCTGTTCTCCGACACACACGCCGTTGCAATGTGCATTGTAAGCCTGGGCTGAAAGTCCTCTCAGAAAAACGATCCTTGGACCGAGCAAGATGATCTGGGCTCCCATCTGGGCTTCAGCACATGCAAAACATGTGCAGCATGAGCCGTGTCCTCTTTTGATCTCTCTTCCTCACTCTTGCTCTCACTCTGCTTTCTCCACCTTCTCACTCTCTCTCTCTCTCTCCCTCTCTCTCTCTCTCTCTCTCTCTCTCTCTCTCTCTCTCCCTGTATCTCTGCAGGATGGAGAGGTGTGATGATGGGAATCTCTTGGATGGAGACGGCTGCTCTAAAAAATGCCTGATGGAGCCAGGCTTTAACTGTGAAGGTGAGTCAGAGTCGGGACCGCGGTCAGCCACGCTGCTGACGCCCGCAGTCAGCACTGGCCGGCATGCGCTGACCACTGTGGAGCTCCAAGAGGGATGCAGTATGTTTATGGGCGCCATCCGCTTGAATAATTGTTAGCAGTTTTTCAGATCGGTCACAGTTCAGCTCCACTTGTGAATTCATGGCCAAGCCGAGCCTGTGCCTCAGAAGAGGATGTAACAGAGCTTTCTGTGCGCCTCAGAGGTCAACCAAGGTGTATAAATACAGTTTTTGGAATTCTCTGCAGACAAATAGAAAAAAAAAGAGGCAATTTTGCGTTTGAGTTGGTCAGTACTGAATTGTACGGGATGCAGTAAGCAGTAACGTGAACATGAGCACACCTGACTTTAATCTGGAGGCGGTGTGTATTGATGGCAGCTCGGCGATCTACAGGCTGTTTGCCACACGCATAAAGCAGAGCGGTTTATGTACCATTTTACATCTCTGGTTTTCATTTTGCTATTTGGCAACATGGACTCCGCACAGCACAGGGAAGCTCTTTAAGAGGTGATTCACATATGAATGGTCACCCTCACCAAAATCTGGATTTAGATTACAATAACAATAGGAGTATCGTTTTACCAAGTCAGTTTACATAGTATATGGAGGTTTATATTTGTGTGGTATTTCTTGGATGGGGATGGAATTTTTGGTAGAAGATGAGTTCCTTTGAGCACCTTTTGGGAGACCGTAATGAAAAACAAATATCTTAGTGGCTCGTTTCCGTGACTACGTCTTCTATGAAACATGAACTGGAGAGGAAGAGAGAAAAACCGTTTGCTACATATAGCTCCACATTAGAGCAGCCACAGCTAATCCAGCCCTCGTGACAGTCCAGCACAGTGACAGACCCACACGCCATCGTTCTGATTTAATTTTACATTTTTCCAACACAACTGGTAACCAATCTTGCCGTAATAAAATCAGCATAAATTGCTTGATTGAAAGGGTCTGTCTGATCCATCTGTCCAAATATAACACTTGGTGCAGTGTAATGAAACAGACTGTGGTGTGAACAGCCTAGTAAGACCCTGACAGACTACTCCTCTCTAATTTTAGCCACAGGTGTTGTCAGTCAGCCATTCAGAAATGTATATATGCAGTCAGTGGTTGATGGTGATGATGTGGTTTTAATTTGTTGTTGGACTCCATTTGAAAGGCTTGGACTTTGATGAGCGGTGCAAATCAAACACCTCAGCGATGAGTCATCTCCTTCTTACCTTAAAGCAGTCAGACACTGAAGTGAGGACCAACTCCGAGTTTTGTTTCTGACATCATCCGTCTATCTCCTAATGAATATTTGAGATATTACACACGACTTTCCCTTTTTTTTTTACTTTCCCCCCCCCCCCTGTGCACTTCTTTGTCACACATCCATCTTATGACGCAAACTATCACTCCAGCCGGCACATTCCTGTGTATGAAATCATTCGCATATTTCTGACCCAGCGTTCATTTATTTAACCAACTGTGGAAATGGGCCACTTTCTAAGCCTTGTCCTCTTCAGATGGATTTGTTCACACAGGGTTTCACTGTGGGGGGTAGTGGGGGGATGGGGGGAGGGGTGGTTACGATGGGAGGCTGATCTCACTGTTCACTTATGACAACATAGTTAACACTTGGTATCCATGGTATGTCAGGCTAATGACTGCAGTGGATTGGTATGGGGGGTCTTTTTCTCTCCCACAGGACGGCCGAGTCTGTGCTATGTCTTTGAGGGAGACGGAGTGTGTGAGGAGTTTGAGAAGGGCACCAGCGTGCAGGACTGTGGCTACTTCACGCCGGTTGGCTACACGGACCAGTGGGCCTCCACGGCCTGGGCGTCCCACCAAGACCACCGGTGCCCTGCCACGGGGGCGACAGGAGAACCGTCTCTCAACCAGGTAATGCGGTTATGCGGTCATAAGACTGGCATAAGACTGGCATACCCATATCTTCACCGTGTTTTAGCAGATGCAATATCCTGCTATTATGATAGTGGGTGTCCAATGTTATGAGAGGGGCACATCTCCATTATCAGTCAGAGGTCCATCAGAGGTTGAAGTAGAGAGTTACTGGTGAGATACTGCGGTCATTGGTGTAATGGCTGTCACCAAGTCTCATAGCCCTGGTGAGCAATAGAGGCGTATGTTCAGTGATTGATGATTCGCTTGATTTCTCAGCAAGCCTTTTAGAAGGTGCCTGTTTTCACTTAAACATGCCGTGGAAGTATTCATTAAATGTTTATTTGCACATTCATTTTGTTTGTTTGCCCCTCTGTCTCCCTCCCCCAGATGTGCAAATCCCAGTATCTGGATGTAGATAATGCTGTAACACAGGGGGCATGGGTTCCATGCACTGCGCAGTCACAGATGGGCAACTACTATGAGCAGGACCAGTCTGTGTGGCTTAAGGTACTGTATACCCTTACACTCTCACACACACACTCACACTCTCTCACACACACCTCTCTCTCGCACACACACTCACACACACACCTCTCTACCCTTACATGGGTGAGGAAGAGTGGTGCATGAGGACCACGGTTTAATTATGGAACATTGTCTTTTGAAAGGTTGGATTCGAGCAGCCGGGGGTGGCAGCCTCTGTTATCGTCTACCTGACGTCCGATGGGGGTTGGCATGGCGACCACTGCAGTAATACAGTCTCCATTCAGCTGTGTGACACTAATGGGAAAAACCATTCACTCGGTAAGCCCTCAGAACTTTTACACAAAGTGGAGAGAAAAAAAAACACAACATGTTTTCATGCAGAAGCATTTTATTTAGGCGTGGTACCATATAAACAACATACATTTTTGTTTTGATTTTTATTACACTCATATCATAAAACAGCATACTCCACTCAGTCACCAGCTTAATACAAAATAAAGTCAGATATTTGCATGGGAACTTCAGCTCACTGCTCAGGGTGTAAAGCTTAGGAGTAATGTAATCACGAGCAACCAAAACAGCACAGGGATCAGAGCGCAGCTGTGTGGAAGGAAGCATCTTCACGTTTTCCACTGCAGTGTCAATGCTGGGTGTGTGCTGTCTTGTGTGTACATTCAGTTGATCCATCAGCACTCTGTGCCTTGTTTTGCTATAGCCGTTTACCTTTAAGCACTGTGTGTGTGTGTGTGTGTCTGTGTGTGTGTCTGTGTGCGTTTGCGCGCCTGTCTGTTTATTTGCACAGGTGACTTTGAGCTTTCGTGCCAACGCAACCCCCTGGTGGTGAACGTGACTCATAACCTCAGTCTGCCCTTCTTTCTGACCTCGGCCGTGATGCTGAACTTCTCCTCGGCACACGTGGGCGTGACGGGGGTGGCCCTACGCACCTCCTGTCTCTTCAGCGCCTTTGCCCTGACTGGGTGCGCTGAGGGTGTGCTCTCTTAGGACTTCCACACGCAAACGTGCACACATACCATACGCACAACACACACACACCAATAATATAAAAATCATTCATGCGTACAGACACAAACACACACACACACACACACACACACACACACACACACACACATACACACACACACACACACACAAAAACATATACCCAATAGATACATGTTGTCACATGTGTATGTTGTCTCGATGAGGAAATAATATTTTCACAAATATCTACACGATAATAATATTTTGGTGTGACTCATCTCTCTCGTCTCCTCTGTCTGTCCCCTGACAGATGTGTCCACAGGCCTTGTGGCATGGAAAGCTGCAGGCCGGTGAAGATAGAGCACGCCTTCGTCACATGCGCCGCCGGGACAGACGCAACGCGCTGCTCTGTCCTCTGTCACCGTGGTTACACCCTCAGTGTCCTCAGCGGCAAAGGCATTCCCTCTCATCGGGTGAGCGAACGTCTGTTCTCATGATGTCCACCGACGGCAGGGGTTCGCCCCACATGCACATGTGAACCGTTGACTCAAGCACTGTGTCAGCTGCAGGTGAAACCACCCGTGGAGTGACGGTATATTTAGGTTCACATCTCCAGATGAAAAGTGTACAGTTTAGAAAATTCTGGCTAATTCCTTCTAGGTAGGTTGATCTGCAGCATTCATGTGTTTCACAGGTGCATGAGACTGACCCTTGACCTGGGTGCACTTTCCCCTTCTCTCTTTCCTCCATAGGGGGAGACAGAGAGTAGTGAGAACGTTTGTATACATATGAGACGCAGATGCAGAGATGCAGATCTCTTTTCCTTTTTTTAACTTTCAGTCTCATTCTCTCTCTGTCTCCCTCTCTCCCTCTCTCTCTCTCTCTCTCTCCCACACACTCACATGCACATGCATAAAATACCTGTATGTCTATCTCAATCTTCTCTTGGCAGCGGGACATCAATCTGAGCTGCAGTCATGGCGTTTGGGAACGGATAGTGACGTGCCAGCCTGTCGACTGTGGGCTACCTGATCAGTCACACGTCTTCTTTGCCACCTTCTCATGTCCGTGGGGCACAACATTTGGAAAGCAGTGCACCTTCTCCTGCAAAGCCCCCGCCATTTTACAAGGTGCGGAGGGACACCAGCGTGTTTGTAGATAGAAGGGATATACAAGGTTTCACCTTACAGCTGAGGATATTCAGCCAAAGCCAAAAAAAAGTTGGTGGTTTGTTTATTTACTAATGTCATTTGTACTGATGAGGAAGAGGTTGAGGTTGAAGCTTTTTTTTCGCTGCAGATTTAGTGGCAATGCAGTGAATGTGTGCTTGCATGTGTGCATGTCAGTGTGTGCACTTGTTAGTGTATGTGTGTGTGTGTGTGTGTGTGTGTACATGTATGTCTGAGTGCATTTGTGGGTGTGTGTGTGTGTGTGTGCACGCGCGCATGTATGTCTGTGTGTGTTTGTGTGTGTTTGTATATTTGTGTGTATGTGTGTGTGTGTGTGTGTGTGTGTGTGTGTGTGTGTCAGGTCTCCCGCCTGCTCAGGGACAGGACGTCTGCTTGGCAGCGCTCCCCTGGTTGCGTGCCAGAGGATGGAGGCCCCATGCCTTCCACTGTGTAAATAGGAAACCTGGGCTTGGCTGCAGGAGGGCTGCGCACAGGTGGGGAGAGGAAATGAGGGAAGAGGAGAGAACAAGAGAGTGTTTCATCTAATTCAACACCAGCCCGAGAGGCCTGCAGCCCCCGCAGACCACAGAGAACACGCTGGCAGGAACCCCTCGCCCTACGAAGCCAGGGGCTCCTTCAGATGCAGGGCTTCCCACAGATCACCTGCGTGTTCGGGGGGCCCTCGTGTTCTTCAAGGGGGATACTTAAGAGTGAAAGAGAGGAGAGAAACACTACAACCGCCAGTGAAAATACCTACTCTGTCATGATAGAGATTATGTAGTCAGTGATCTCTCACAGCCAACAACTTCTAATGTGGTATATCAGGGGTGCGACGAGTATGACTATTGATATCAGGTACTAGGCCGACACCGTGTCTCTGGACATATACTTGTCTGTGTCTGGTGCCATGACAGATCAAATCAATCAGATTTTTACAATGTCATCTGATAACAAAACTACAGGGCACAGTTTATACAGGAACAGGTCATTCTTTCATGTCAGAAAACAATTGGCTGAAGAATTAGCTGCACTACTTGTTTAATAAATCAGAACCCAGAGCTATCCAAGTGTTGTTGGCAAAGGCTTCAGTCAGTCTGAAAGGGGGAAAAAAAATATGTGTCAGAAGTTCTGGGAGTATTTCATTCTTAGAGGACATCTAGTTGGCCGACTGTAGAATATGCTCTGCGAGTTTATCAAGAGTTTATCAATCTTGTTTATGTTTTCTTTCACCCTAAACATTTTTCAAGGAGAAAACGTATAAAACATTTATTGCCTATGGTGTTGACAATAAGATAAATGTGCAGAATTATAATTCTCTTCACAAGTGCTCCTGTTGAGTAATTTCATTTCTTTGCATGGACTTTTCAGGGGACAGTGATACATTGGTATGTTTGGAAGATGGTCTTTGGTCCTACCCTGAAGCCTACTGTAAGACGGAGTGCCCAGACCCTCCAGTGGTGCCCAATGCCAAACTCCTGGTGCCGGAGTGCGATGGTAGTGGCCATGATGTGGGCACAGTTTGCCGTTACAAATGCAACCCTGGATATTATGTGTCTGACAGTCTGAACAAGAAAATAAGAAAGTGAGTACACTTTCTTATTACTACTTTGTAGAGTCTGTGACATTCTATCCATGGTCTAAAACTGTGATCACCCATACACTGCAAACAGTTTGTGTACATTTTGATTATCCGATTGTGCGTACTATATATTAAAGTTATGTAATATTGGAGTGAAATGAGACCTTTCTGAACCATAAACATTTGGGTCTTTATATCAGTGGGTATTTTTAGATTCTTTTAATCTCACTGTGGGCTGACTGTGGCGGTTTTATGCCTTTGCTGGTAAATTTCATAGAACACATAACTCTGCTCATTAGTGGATTGGTTCGCATGATTCTAATTAAGTGGTTTTCATTAATCTGAAACTCACCTTTTTCACTGTTTCATTACCACGCTTTCTTCATGTCAGCAATATCTTGATTGTGGGCTGAAATTGTCGAGTAATGTTGAGGTCAATCAGATGGCATTTCATAGCACAGAGTAAAAAATGTTGGAAGTTGCAAATATTTGCACCTGCCATGCCTTTATGAGTTATTTTACCTGCTGTAAAAATATGTGAATGTGTTTTAACGACTTCTAATTAGGCATTAATAGCACATAAGATCGCTAGGAGGACTTATAAAGGGTTTACTAATGGTCTTCATTAATGTCTCTCTCAAATGCATTTGATTATGTCGACATGTAGATATGACTGAAATGTGATGGAAATGGCACTCTGTCTTGTTCAGAGTGAGGGTTCTGTGTTCAGCTCGAGCAGATGTTTAGTTTCACAATGTAGCCTTCAATTCATCGAGCAAACGCATCTCACTGTGAAGCTAATGTCATTCCAAAAAACACTGTGAATATCTCACGCAGATGTCTCAGTAAGATCTTTAAACAGTAGCAGATGCTTTAGAATATATCTGTTTTTATGAGCCATTTGGTGCCTTGTAGTGTTACTGAATATTTCCTTTTGTTTTTGTTCAATCCTGTGCTCTGCTGATGTGGCTGTGGTCTGGACTGTTCTCCCCTCCTCTGTTCGTCCTCATCTCAGGAGGTTTCTGAAGCTGGAATGCCTGGACGGGGGCAACTGGGAGGCTGGCAGTTGTGCCCCGGTCTCGTGCCCAGCTCCGCTTGCCATGTTTGAGGGCATGTACACCTGCACAAACGGCCTGGACTTTGACACCGTCTGCATTCTCCACTGTCCCGGACCTGCAGAGAAGGCACCTTCACAGTTTTTCCCGATCATATCACAATACATAAGTCATACAGTCTGATATCTTGCATGCTTTATCCATACTAAATACTGGTAAATAGTTTGTTATGCTTTTCTCAACTGTGTACAATTCCAAAGAACCCTTGAGGGTGTAAGTTATCATGAAATTATGAATCACAGCACTCAGCCTTGTCTCATGTAAGCAACCCAATCAAAGGAGACTCCCTCTCACAGTCTTGTTATTCAGTATATGGTGCAAGCAGCCTCCAATTCCAAAATTCAAACCTTTTCCAAACAGCACTCAATTCGCTGCACAAAAGACGGGCGATGGACGGAGGAGTTTCAGATGTGCAAGAATATAGAGGGCGATTGTCTGCCACCACCTGACATCAACTTAGTGGAGAACTTCTGTGGAGAGGGATTCAGTATTGGTCAGTATGCCTTCATAAATGCTGTTAAACATGCTGCTCCTTCCTTTCCCTCTCGTTTCAATTTGGACAGGATTAAACATAGCCCATAATAACTCACTCATCAGGATGCTAGCAACCAAGCCTTTGCTGGACAGTGTAGTTGTGCCGCCTGCACTGTTTGTGCGTGACGCAAACTGTCCTGTCGTTTCAAGCCATTGAACTGGAAAAGCAGGCTATTTTGGAGAATTGTGGATGTTTACAGACGAATATATTTCCATTAATTCCGACCTGAGTTAAGAAAAGCCACCATTATGTCCTGACAGGTGCTGTTTGCTACCCAACATGCATTGTGGCCTTGAGCGACCCAGTGGTGTTAGCCAATGGGACCACCGCTGACACAGTCAAGCACTGGATGCTACCCAGCAAAGTTGAGGTGAGGGGGATTTACTCACTTCCAGCTCTGTGTTTGATTTGTTTTGGCTGGCTTACCAGTAGTGTTGTTCTACCAAAATGGCTGTTTTTATTTATTGAACTCTCATCATGTTTCATCGTATATTTTATTTTTTACATAGTAAGCAGCCACAGTCTAAACAATGCTATTTGTGGCAAATTTTAAAGGCAACTTAAAGGATTATTGCTTGCAGCCATCTGTTACTCATTTGATCCGTGAGTTCAGTCAACAGCTGAAGTGTATGCTTTTGTGTGTGTGTGTGTGTGTGTGTGTGTGTGTGTGTGTGTGTGTGTGTGTGTGTGTGTGTGTGTGTGTGTGTGTGTGTGTGTGTGTGTGTATACGAAAGCCTCCAACAGGCTGAAGGTATTTCTCCTGTTTGCACAATACATCACAGCACTGTTATTCCAAATCATTTGAACCAAGCTTTTGTTTGATGTCTATAAATTCCAAGGCTTCGGTGTGGGTAGTGGGTTTGTTGTTTTGTCTTCAAGAAGGCCTCACGCTGCGTAAGGATCCCTAGAATCACTTTACGTACAAATTGACTATAGTGATCTGCCTTTTGATGAGCTGTTGTGTGGCCACACATTAAGCCTGAGGTGCACGGAACCTCAAGAGTGAATAGTTTGGATTCGAGTTTGATAGGTTGAGTCACATTGTTGGCACCTCTGAGTGATATGTGGGATTGTGTTTGCCTGGAGCTTCCAGCCAAAGCAGGCCCAGGTCCCCCCACCGTCGTCATTGTGAAAGCGAGAGTTGACCCCGTCTGCCCTCATCCGTGGGCTAAAATATGACAGTGGTGATTATACTGTTCTGTCCACGAAGTGAGAGAGAGAAGGGGAGGAAGAATTCAATGCCACACACCACGCCAAAGGGCCCTGCAAGGTGACAGCCTTCTTCTGTGTTGATTCTATGGTGTCAGAGCATTAGATAAACTTTGCTTTCCAAGAATGCTATCCAAGTTTTTGTCAGTTGGGGTAACAATGATGGAACAAAGGCCACGGAAGAGGGGAGATGGATCTTAGATCAGGGACCCGTGTTCCTGGAAATCCTGCAAAGAACTTACTCTATGGAAGAGGCCAGATTTACACATGTGGGGAAAGCTCGGCCATGTTCTGGCACATCGAAGAAATATCCGCTTGTCTAAAGGAAAACAGACTGGGCTTGTTTTGCTCTTGTGAGTGAGTGTTATAACGTAATGGTATGCGGTAGGCATACCTCAAATACTCAGAGTAACTGTGATATCATGTTAGTGTCACTTGAACCGCCACTATTAAATAATGATGCAAAAAAAGCCCGTTGGTTTCATGCCCAGGCCTCTACCTTTCTTGATATTGGCAGATACTGCATTAACACACAAAAAACATGTAGACAGCATTCAAGGCACATTGACAGTTTTTCAAAAGTCGTTCTAGAGATATGAGAGGATATAAAGTTCTACAGCCCACTGATCACGTCCTGTTGAATATACATTTATGAGTGGTCATATTTTCTTTATTATTGCTATTCACACCCAAATGACTGTTGCCTTTTTATCTCCCTCACAGAGTATTGTCTGCACTGGTATGAAGAAATGGTACCCAGATCCCAAAAGCATCCATTGTATTCAGTCCTGTGAGGTAAGTGAGTAAATATTTAGCTTTTTATAAAAAAAGAAAATTACCCCACAACTTCACAGTTGCAGTTGACCAAATGTTTTTTTTTTTCCCTGGGATAATCAAAAACCTGTGTGCTTGGAAGTCTGTTGTTTGGAGTCTGCTCTTTTACTCGCCTAGTGCCTCATGCAGTTCTGCTGCCATTTCTCAGGGGTTCACAACTGTGTGCATCACCTCAGGTTTGACTGCCTCTATGCTCTGATTTTTAAGGGGTTCAAGCTGGTATGTCAACATTGCCATGGTACGAGTGATGAGTAATCTTAGAGTTTGCATCTGCTAGACGTCAGGATCAGAAGCAGAAAGGACATTTTGACTGAGCTTGTACCTTTTTAAAAGAAGAGTCTGGAATTGTTGTGCGGCTCTGGAGGGGAGGGTAGATAAGCATTCTAATGAATGTTGAGTGATAAGAGTAATGATTGTGAAGGGCAAGAGCCAATGGTGTGCTCAGTGCGAAGCAGTTGGCCAAGCTGGCAGTCCTCTCCCTGATTTAAAAAATGGCCGTAAATCAGTATCATTTGATCCCTCTGTCTGATGATACCAGTGTTTATGTATGTACCTCCTGGATGTTGTTGTTTCTCACCAAAGTGGTTTCAGATGAAACCGTCCACGTTGTTCCTTTTGGTATATAAGTTCATCTAATAAACATCTCATATGTTCCACTGGTGCATGTTGGTTTGCATCTATATTAGGGAAATATATTCTGATCGTATTTAAACACTGAAGCCACACTTACACAAAATAGATTTCTTCTTTGTTGTCTGACTACTTGACCCGAATGTTACGAAAGGTTTAGGTTTATGTGTAAAACACATTTTGTGATACTGTAATTTAATTTCAACTCCCCAAGAAAACCGTGAAATCAAAACATTGCAAAAACAACCAGTAATAATTAAAAAAAGACTGAAACCGTGATGATTCATACGTATCTACATGCTAATCTTACCAAATGAACTGCTGTGCTGTGCTGTTGTTGCCATCTCTGGCATCTCACATAACAGCACGTTTAACATGCAGGAGGAAGATTGTTGTTGTTACTTCAACTCCTAGCACGATTTTGAGATATCAACTCCACTCCAACTCTGACATGTCCATCCTGATCGTGATGGTAAAAATGGCTGCACTGCCCCATCATTCTTTAGAGCGCTAATAGAGCGCGAAGCATATCTGCATAGCTACAAATCTGGCTGGTTATCAGAGATTTTCCCGAACCTTAAATGAAAGATTATAGAGCACCATTACATTTACATATTTGGCTGTTATCAGAGATTGTCCAGCACGTGACAAGCCTTCCACTAAACAATACAAAGTTAATAGGACTACATTACCAACCAAATTATCCTGCAATATCCCAATGTTGAGGATGAATTCAAAAGCGTTAGTCAACTGGAAATAACAAAGGCTAGATAATGCTCACTCCAATTGTGTCCTCTGCTTTGTATTCATGTTTGCTTGAAGATGTTTTAAGGCTTTTTCTCTACCTATGTAGGTGCACCACCACTGGTTGTCACAAGTCATCTTTCTCACAGACAGCCCTCATGTTCATGTTAAGGTGCAGTCCATTCCTTGACTTAGTCCTAGCAAAGAGAACCTATTAGAAGACTACATGACTAGAAGAAGCCTATTAGGTCCTCTTTGCTAATCATTTTCACACTTGTCTCAATACCATGTTCCCCTTTTCAAAACGCTGCACACAGTGGGCTTTACAGACACACACCTCAGCAAATCAGTTAACCTTTTGTGCAAAATGCACTACAACCACCAAAACACTTCATACTTCACCCAAAGGTGACTCATGCTGCCATAACTATAGCATATGCTCTCTTCCATTAAACTACTTTATCACTCAATGTACAATGGACTAAAAACACAGACAACTTGAAGCATTGCAAAATGCATATATTATGTGTTGCTGTATCTTCTATTTTTGCTCAGTTTAGTGTTGCATTGCAAAAGAAAACAAAAAAGTATGACACCTCGTACACTTACAATATGTAATAAAAAATTTAATATAAAATGAAATACAGTAAATATGAAATTCAGCTATATGCCTCAAGACAGCTCCATGCAAAATGTTCTGTGGTACACTATAGTACAAAACATGTGTGCAGACACTTTCCTTTCCCAGTACAGTAAGTGAAACAACAACACATGAGACTACCACTAGAAGTGTTTTGCAGCCCTAATGCTGATCTATGGTGAAATATTTATAAACTTCGCATTACAATACCACAACATTCTCCCTTGCCTTGAATCTTTGGAAAAATCTTACCCACCCTTAAAATCCCCCATATCCCACAAATATTTCAAGGCAAGCTGTTGTCATGACACCAAGAACAAAATAACAAACTTTTCTGTTGGCTTGCCTGTCACAATATTGTAGATACCAGTTGAGTGTGGCAAAAATACCAGTTGTGAGCAGTGGTACAGTGGTTAGTGTTGTTGGATAACAACTTTAGTTTCCTTTTTGGATCACTTTGTCTCATTGATAGCCCATGACTTTCATATGCAGCAGTAATAGTGGGGAAAAAATGTCAGCGACACCTACATCTATATTTTTTCTTCACACATGCACATTTCAATGCAAATGCTGTACTGCACCACTGTTGTATAGTAGAGTTTGTAACAAGACTGCCAGACAAACAAAACAAAGCAGAAAACTGAATACATTTTCAGCCAAAATTATAGGATAATCTGTTTTATTTCAAGTGTATAATTTAATTTGTCTGTCAAAATACAGGATCTTTCCATCTACAGTGATCTAAATTTTGTCCGGTTTTGAACTGAAAGTTAATTGTTTTGAACAGAGTATCTAAATATCTGCAAAAAATGCTGCAGTTGCACAGCGTTTTGCTGGTGGTGAACATTGACTGAGACAGGTATCTATGAATTTCGGAAGAAGTGGTCATTGACTGCATTTTGTATCTAAGCAATGGAAAAGAATCCACAGTTAAATTCACATAGTCTACTGATATGCTGGATGTGTTAAGTGTTTTGAAAAAGTGTACATGGTATTGAAACAAGTGTGAAAATGATTGGAAAAAACTGTAACACTTTGGACCTTAAATGGACAGATGATAATATCTTTGTCTTGATCTGGGAAAGTTATGTAGCTTATTGCACACAATAAATGAGGAATGCCAACTCTTTTAGAATACTGTTTCATGAATCATTAAGCCTACTGTGTGCTGTATGTTCATGTGTTCCAGATTATGTCATTTAAGGGTTATTAGGGGTAGGTTAATTTGCTGGGCAAGGGTTAGTGGGCCTCTGCTGCTGTAAAGCAATCACACTTTGCATTTTCTTGCAGAAATGCATCTGTAGTTCTAGTAACACACATGCATCGAAGCCTATCAATATCCCCCTTGAAATTAGATTTGCTGTATATGCACAGAAATACAGAAACTCCAAACAAATATGAAAATAAGGTCATTAAATCTGTTTTAATTTGGGGTGGGGGGGCGTTCGTTCCAAACAATATATCCAGAGAGGTTACCTAAACTGTTTTGACGCAAAGGCAGAGATTATTTTTTAAAAACAGTTTACATCACACATGAAATGGGGGGGAACATAATTAACGGTCTTTCGGGAAGTCTGGGGAGTCCCAATCAAGAGGCGCATACTTCAGTGAAGCTCAATGCCAGCACTAACATGGGGCCTCAAAACACCAAGGCTTGTTGCCATGGAGTGTATTTTGTTTATTGTATCTTTCACCTAGCATTAGACATGGTCGGTCAG
Source organism: Clupea harengus (assembly GCF_900700415.2). NCBI lineage: Eukaryota > Metazoa > Chordata > Actinopteri > Clupeiformes > Clupeidae > Clupea > Clupea harengus. Next base: position 13,649,401 of record NC_045176.1, read on the forward strand.
CAGGCTTTTGGAGCGTGGCCTCCCGCTTCAGTTTTACGGCACGTTTAGGGAATATGTTTCACTAAGCGCTACATAAGGTGAAAAGACACCTTGGTTGTTTTGAAGTCTCCTGTGTCAGGGTTGATACTTTAATGTGGTGTTTGTTCTCTGATATCAACAAACCTTCATCCAGGATACAGTTCTTATACAGGGTTTAATATTGTTTTGTTTTTTTCATCGTTTTAGTCCTTTTTTGGTAATTTCTTTGCTGTGTGAGTCATAGAGGATGCATTTTCAATAAGTTCACTTCCTTTTAAATCACACTTTGGATACTGCAACAATAACAAACAGATACCCAAGTCCCTCGAGGAGCATTCTGGGAATGAACAGGATCACGGGTCGTCTGTTCTATATTTCATAAATGAAACAAGAAAACTAACAAAACTGTTTGTTGACAGATGACAGGGAGATATTTTGGTCTTTTCAAGACTTTGAAGATATGTTGGCGTAATTTGCCAATACTGAAGTTTTAAATACACCTCCTCTCCAGCAAATAACCGGGAAATGTCCAAAATTGGCCACCATAGATACAGCTCATATTTTCTTTAAACATTGTTAAGATGAGGAAATTCTTTCCTGACCCCCCCTCACACACACCAGCATGACTTTAAGTATGGTTGGTCTGTCAGCACTGTCTTTAACCTTTAGTACCTCTGAATTACCCAAGAAGGGAGCCATCTATCAGCTAGATACAGCCAGGGAGTGACTCACACATAAAACAGCCATGTGCCTCACTCACACCCGGCAGAAGGGGTACAAGAGTGAAGAAGAAAGATGGCTGAATCTTAGTCAAGTAGAGGAGGAAAACAAATCAGGATTTAGCAGTAGATCAAGTCCAATCTGTAATAAACCGAATGGCCAAAGGAATTTACAAGTATTGATTTCATCTCAAAGCATATTGATATGACGAGCTCCGTTGGTCACACTCTTGAGATCTAAAGTTTTTATTGTCTTGTTTCCTGGCCACAATGGGAAAATACGGATGTTCACAAGGCACAGGTCAGATGCTTTTGGCCTTACTCCCTGTCAGTTTTCGAATGGTATGCACTGCTTCAACTTTAGCCTAACGTTTGTTGGCAATATCTCCCCACTGGCTCTGACATCTGCATTCCTGTGATCTTCCCCATTTATTGTAACACATTTCTTCAGGCTCTCACGTTGGAACCTCATCTATTTTTTTTTGTTCCCATGATAAGACCTATTGCTTTTTATTAAGCCTCATCCATTGATGTTACAGAAGAGGAAACACCAGTGTGAAGCTCCTTCATTACAGCAGACTCCCAACATTTTCTAATAATGCCCATATACACTTTTCAGTTTGACAGCCTCTCAAAACAAAAAAACAAGGGGAGCTGTCTACCAGACTACCTTAAAAAAACGTAAATCATTTCATCCATGAGTCAGACCTAATCGCTATCAAGCGCTGAAAGGCCAAAACAGAACAATGAAAAATTATATTTGTTTATGAATTGGCAGTTGGTTTGGGGAAGGAAGAAACATTTTCCTCAGAAATCTTCTCAGCAGCTGCCTTGCACACTGTGATGTGCTTTCAGGTACAACCTGAAGGCTTTGAAATGACTCCATGGCCTGAGGGGAAGCCAAAAGTATCTTTGGCAGACACCCCATGTTTTCTTAGTTTTGGCTCACAAGGCTGAAGGTTAAGTTGAAAAAGTTAAAGGCTGTCATTATGACACTTGGAGGGTTTTTCCTGAAACTTAAGGTTGATAAGTGTGCTCCATTTCAGATAGTTGGACTCTTTTTAACGTTACAAAACGTTTAATGGTAAGATCGTCACAAATGAATTTGGGATGTTTCCCTGGGTCTTAGCTGGACACAGATTCAGACCTGCAGCTATGGCTCAGAAGCCATTAACAAACCATGCTACTGTAATCACTATAATGAGAGAAGTGGACTGGATAGATTTTTGGACTCCAGAAATTTGGATAATCTTATCTGTACTGTGTCTTGGTTCCTTCCACAGGTTTTGTTTTAAAACACTGCACTAAGCAGAGGATGGTCCAACCATAATATCTTTTTTCTTTTTGTGTATGTTTGTTACGCAGCCTTTTGGTGGTGATGGCTGGTGTGACACCATCAACAACCGGGCATACTGTCAGTACGATGGAGGAGACTGCTGTCCTTCAACACTTTCTACCGGAAAGGTAATCCAATGCCCTCCTCCTGTCTGTTCCTCAGTGTCATTGACTTGGCTTCCCCTTCTTCATTTCACCACACCACACCAGGTGGCATGGCACCGCGATCTCACCAGTGATCTAATGCCTCCTCAGCTGTCTCCTCTACACCCCCCCTCCTCCGCCCCCCCGCCCCCCACACACACACACACATCCCGACACTGAAAGCGACTTGTCTCGCCATGGTTTCACACCATGAGTTATAGCAGGGAAGACCGCCCCCTAAAAAACGAGTGAGTTTAGAGGAAAGAGTGGCTGTCATAAATAAAGCTCCAGTTAACATTTCTTTTATGAGGGGAAGGCCAGATGTTAGTGGTCTTGGGCGACTGTAAAACAGGCCTTTAATGAGTGGGCCCTGAGAAAGCGAAATAAGCCATGAGCGACAGCATCCTGCCCCTGTGGGTCCAGAGGAGCGCCAGTACCAGCGCACACACGACTCGCTGGAAATACTTGGGCGCCGCTCAAAAGGAAACTATGCATACCATCCAGTCAGGGTTGTTACTTTCACTCACTTTGTCCATCATCTCTTTTTCACCAGCTGTACTCCACTCAAACGCGGCAGCTCAAAGCCATATGCACGCATTTTGTTCATATTTGAGAATACTGAGGGATACCTGCAGAGGCATTTCATTTGAGTGTCGAGATGGTTTTTGAAATGCCATGAAGATACCATTTATAGTCTGGCCAGAAATAACAAATCTTGAGCTCAGTTCATAAAAGAATGGAAATCCTTGGTATCATGCTCATACATCATTCAAATGTTGTTCAAAAGAAATCCCAGCTGCCTCCCAATTCAAATGCCTTGATCAGTAAGGCAACCAGAGATGCTAAAGAAACTGTCCATGGCAAACGAATGCTGTTTTAATGATAGGGCAGTGCTGGGTGACTACTCTACTTCTCAACCCCCTTTCGAACAGCTGCTAACCCTCAATGAAACAATTACCTCCCATAAACATTGGGTGAAATCAGTGCTAGCCCCCGAAGTTGCATTTCATGTTTACTTTTCTTGAGACGGTCTGCTTTGTGGGGCATCTGAGTTTATTTTGCAACCTGTGGTGATGGCATGCTTCCTGGACAAGACCCTGGCAACTCCTCCCATTGATTCTTAACACATGTTCGTCTGTTCACCTCTTCTGATGAATTTCCTTTCCCAGATATCCAAGTACTCTCACAAGTTTTCTCCATGGTGCACCTTTAGACATGATTTCACCGCTTTCTCCTGTGGTGCACCTTCTGACATGATTTCACAGGCACTTCTGCACACTCAGGCCTTTGAAGTGATTTCACATTTTGCTCCATCATGCACCTTTACTGGTTTCTTTAAAGAAAGTTCCAGAATCTTTTATTTAGCAATGCTTGTTGCATTAGCATCTTTGTAAGCTATTCTCAAAACTCATCTTATAAAGCCAGCAGGTTTTGACAATACTTGCTGACTGAAATGTTGACTGACTACTAAAATGTTTTTCCTGATTTATAAAATGAATAATTATTTATTGACAGGTCATTCAGTTTGGAGTGGACTGTGATCATGATGAATGCACTTGCCGCGATCCTGAAGCAGAAGAGAACAAGAACAAAGGCAAATCCACAGAGCCAGGACAGCTTTGAGTGATGGGGAAAGATGGACTGTATGGACAGCTCCAATGAGACAAAAAGAGCTCACAGATGGGGAATACAAATGAACTGGGCCATGTTCTTTTCACAAAATGACATGGAGATGATGTTCTAGCCAAAAGCAGTATATCAAATAGCAGGTGCTTCAGAAGTACATATAAAGCTATACTAATCTATAAAAACCTTCACTAATATATTTTCGACAATCTCTAACATAGATGTAGGTGTAGATGTAAAAGATTATTTTAACATCATATCACACAAAAATGTATGGCCTGTATTCTTGTGGAACAATTCTCAGACATGTTAGTGAAGTGATTATGTAAGGTGCATCTGATTTCAAAGAGGTTTTTTTTTACAAATATTAAGTACATTTATGAGAGTATTAGCTTGTTTTGTGTCCTATCAAAATATTAATAAATGTATCTGAAGCACAGTTTTATCGTCATGTGTTTTTATTTTCTGAAAATGAATTTCGTACTGATGAATGGTAATACTTTCACACTGAGAAGTCCATAAGCCCTTCATGACAACTGACATAAGCATATAGAAATATTTACAAAGGCTGATTTCACCTGGTATTAGGAGTCTTCCAACTTTGGTGACATGTTGACAAAACACCTTTGCCAAATGTCACATATGTTACATTATGTTATGATACAATCAGGGTTCAGATTGAATAGCATGTTATGACAACTGATTGCTGTAGCTAAGAGTTTCACAGTATGTCAGACTGACAAACGGATAAAATATGCCACATCACTGGCGTTATGTTAATATCTTACAGCACAGTGTGAGCATTATATAGTAGGTGGAGTCAGGCCGTGCGTTGATGACAGATTGCTCTTATGTCAATGTCAAGCCTTAAGGGAGCTAGGGGGGAATAAGCTGTTACTGATGCATAATATTAAGATGCTGAGGGATTCATCCTAAAGTCAACACTAAATCCATCAGCACAATTTTGATTCTGGGGCTATTCTGAACCTTATTTATGCCTCTCTGGCGTAATGTTTATTACATGATCAGTCACATAAGTCACAGGATAATATATCATGAGACAAAAAGAACACTATTTCATATTGTATTCTTTATTATCATTATTAATAATACTATTATCATCATCATTGTTATCATTTTTAATATCAAAGGTTGAAGAAAAATCTGCACAATATATTAGCTTTTAACATGTCAGTAAAACTGAAAAAAAGCAAGCATACTCTAGTGTTAGAATCCAGCACCACAGACACATTGTGCTCTTGCCCACTGAGCCATCACCATTCAAAATAGCGAGAGAAGAACACAAACATTAAGTCCCTACCGTTTGCCCCAAGTGGTGTTTTTTTCAATCAGGGTAATAACTCATTACCTGTCATTGAAACTACATTGAAAATGGCAACAAGGCAATGTTTCATAATGGTTGGCCCTATGTCCAACATCACTTCAGTTCATAGATGTTTCCCTCTCAGTAAAGCAACAGTGTTGTGCCATAGGTATATATGTGTGAGTATTGGTATTTGTATTCTCCACTACCAATAAAGTATGGGAATGATCCTAGGCATTGATATATTGTGATAATCTGATAGTTTTGGCAAATGTGGTCACTCGTATGTTGAATAGTATATCACAAAGAAAAAAACAATAACATATAACAAGACATTATACTGTACACAACCTTTCAGCATTGTCTTCCTCAATAAAAAAGACCTGTACATCAGTTTAAATATTATTTTGAAGTTTTTCATTTTGAATACTACATTCAGCATGTTAAGAAATCATTTGTTTTTACAAGTTCTATGGCGGAATCTTTTCCATAAAATCCTTTAAATAGTCTTCCATACCTATATGCACTACATAGAGACACATAATTTGCACACTAACTAGAAGTTTCTCCCCTTCTTTTTTAAAAAGTAAACCTGTCTACCCAAGAAAGCCATCCCAAGATCTACTTTATACGGGATAATATACACAACTACATTAACAGGCAGTCAGAAATGATTAGCATTTTACTTCACATAAACAGTAAATTGAAAAGAAATAAAAAAAACAAATCTGACTTAAAAAGTCCAAACCACCCCATTCAGCAGTATGCCCACTGTCAACAAAATGTTGAATGGGCAGTTTCTTCCTTCAGTAACCCCTCTAAAACTTCTTCTCACCTCAGAGCTACTCAAAAGCAAATATAAACAATACAAAAAATGTATGTAGCATTGAGGGATCCAGGGCACTAAAAGAGTTTTGTCAAGAGAGAAAAAGCATTTGAAACAAAGCCTTTCAAGGACCTGTGATCAATCCCCTGTGTGTCTGTGACATTCATAGTTCCCTCGGCTCACCATAGTCATTGTAAAGAACAGGAAGGAGCTGTTCATCGCAGGCTTTTTGTAAGTCTTGGCCGAGGTCCACCCAGTTGAGGCCAAATGCCTTGGTGTCTGTGTAACGGCAGGACAGGTGCTTGAGAGACGCCCTACGGAGGCCGATTTTGGGCTCCTGCAGGAGGGCCCGGCACCAACCACTCAGCTCCTCCAGCTGGGAGAGGATGAGGCCAGCCTTTCTGCAATGGAAAACACAAAGCCTGAATGAACAAGATGGCCCCTATGAACCTCTCAGAGCATGTTACTACAGTATCTCTTCCTTTACAGAACAACAACAGAAACAGAAAACGGAAAAAATAAGACGACAATATATATAGTGGTTGCCCAAAGTCTAAGAATTGGTTGTTTCTTTTTCCTCTTTGCAAGTCTTTGCAAAATCACCTCCCCATGTCGAAAGAGGGAAGGTGTTTTCAGGCACTTGCACTGAATGCTCAATTATTCTGTAATTAACTCGAATGAGAGTAGAAATAGGAGAAGGGCAGAAGAATCACATTCAGTGGCACACGGCTTACTAGCAATGTGACCTTAATTAACGCACGGTGCGGAGCCTATGATTCACATACTAATTTGAAGTGAGTCACTTTCACATTTGTTGACATTTACACAAGCAAGGAGAAACTGGCTGGAAATCGTGGATTTTTTTATTATTCTGTTGTTGTTCGATGCCGCTGCATAGTTAGACGTTTCGTGGTACATTTGGTCATTTTAAACCCAGCAGGTTGGGAGGGGACTAGCACTTTACTTGGCACATGAACTGGGATTAGAAAAAAAGAGCAGACACAGAGTGTTTTCATTCATGTGCAATAGGTTGGTTATCACAATGTTATGAGGTTTAAATAAATCATACCTTGCTCTACATTAAAGACACAACTGCAAGTTAAATTCACTCAGTCTCGAAGAGACATAGAATGGAACAAATGTCTTTGTGGGCTTTGCTTCAAAGAGCAGCAGCAGGGAGATTGATGGAAAGTCACAGTGTGTCAACTATGAAATACAGTAGCGGTCTGAATCATCTTAGACGTAGGTATGTGCTGTTCCCACCTTAAATGGTGCACGTCAGACTCTGGACATTGGGTATGACACATAAATCAAAGTCTGTGGCCTGGCTGTTATTACATCATAATGACAACACAGACAAATTCTCAGATTTGCAGAGAATGTGAAACAAATATATGAAGGTTTGTCAAGGTATCCAGGAATACAGTTTTTTTATGGTCGTCGTTGGATATTCTATAAGATTTGCGATGCACATGCTCTAGATGAGATGCCACCCTGGCAGGTTTAACCAGAGCATGTTGATGGGGGCTGGTGTGGATATTGTAGCTCAAGTATGATTCACAGGGCTGGAAAGATCCCTTCATTCCTTCAACATATCTTCACTCCGACACATAGCCAAACCAAAGGCTCGGCAATACAAACAGAGAAAACCAAGTCTCTGTGCAGCCACAAGGCAAGGGTTTTGGACTAGACTCTCACAATATGGTTAAAGGGTTGGAAAGCAAGCACATATTTAAAATAACGCATTTGCAAAACATGCTGACACAAAAGGATGAAAGTGAAAGTAGAATACAGTCCTTTCTAAGATGTTTTTTCTGCATTTATTTTACATTAGCATGCCAACATGTGTAAGTTTGATTTTGAAACCCTCATATGCTAATACTGATTTGTATCGGACACATGACACATCTGTTGCTAGGCAACTGATAAGGTAGGCTGCTTGGAGTCTGATAGGTAATAATGTTCATTGGCAAAAGTAAAAACAAATATCGTAATGGGGTTTTAATGATTGACATTGCAGCCACATTCATTCTGAAAAGTAATAAAAAGCTCTCTCCATGCATAGTACAGATTCCGCCATTTATATCTTTCCTCTAAACTTATTTATGTGTCTAATATCTTGCCACATTTCAGTGGTTTTAGGAATTTGGATGTTTATTTGCTTAAAACAAAAACCCTGTGGTTTGTTATGCTTTAATTTTTCACGAAAGTACGTTTTGGTCTCCAAATAGCAACGGTTGTCACCATAAATCCCACGCATGTATGGAAGTGGAAAACGGCCTCTCACTTCCAAGGTACGCTCTCACACCACCTTAACCCCCGCCCACTCTTCTCTTCTGCTGCTGTCTGCAAGAGCCAGGAGCAAGCTACTGAACAGATAAATAATCCCAGTGTGAGAATAAAATGAGAATAATTCATTATGTTTTTCAGACAAAATTCAGGAGGAGCCCATGGGGATGATTGACAGCTGTCATTCACCCCATTTCCGCATTTCAGGAGATTTAAACCTGCCTTACCTCTTCCTCACGCGGTCCGGCATAGCGAAGCACCCTACCTCCTCCCCTTTCTCCTCCATTTCACTAGTAGCTCTAAGAAAATGACCCCTTAACCATTGTGGGTGTAAGCGGACATCGCTCATGTGATCTCCACTATAGGCATCCTAGGACCACGGCCAGTTACCAAGCCAAACATGCTTATTATTAGCATTCTAAATCAAGCATCCTGATGGGCGAACTAGTGAACATGATAATAAGCATGGTAGCTAAAAAAAAAAACATACGTAATTTCATTATATGGATACGTACTGTGAGTTCATGTGTTCTTCCGGCTGAACTGGTAGAGCAAGGCGCAAACACCAAGGTCATGTATGTATTATGTACGTTTCTTTGTAAAAAGAAGCTAAATTATGTTCTTGTGGCCTACTATGATGTAGTGAAGATGGCGTGAACACAATGTATGAGCCAAATTGTCTCACAGGCAAAAAAAATCACATTGCCTTTGATCACATTGAATTTCATCAGGAGAAATCTAGCTGAACTGACACTTCACCATCTTGGTTTCATTCTCCGGATTAGCAAGTGTCTTTGGCATCCCTTCCCCGTTCTGGAGCTGGGCAGGCCGGCAAAAGCCTCTCTGAGGCAGTAATAACAAACAAGCCTCATGCCATTATGGAGAGGTACTCCCAGAGTGATGACAAAGAGCGAGACATGGGGGGAGAGAAGCCTGGAGGTGGCGAGGGAGATTTGGTGAGTTCTGTGTTTGGCTAAGTCTTCACGCAATGTTGCATGTAAAAGCCAAATGAGTGCACTCTCATGGCGGCCAAGACTGGCCTACGAGTGAGATGCGATACGTGCAAAAGCAGGGAGTGAAATGCTTCCCATCCACTTTAAAGGTACAATGATTGCCTCACCACTTACAATCCACATTTTGTTTATACTGACGGGACTGGTTTATATTTAGTCCAGGGCCGAGGGGGGTCACTATTATCTTATATTTTGACTAGCTAATGAAAATTGCATTTAAATGGAGCTCATTGTTTGTGATGGGGGAAACCCCAGTGAATTGGAAGTCTTCAAAACAAGCAGGCAAGTCCCTTTAAAATGCAGCTGTGTTGAAGGTTTTTTCTTACTTGTATATCTGGAAACAAACTGTCATTGTTTACATTGAAACTGTACTGTCATGGAAAGGAAAGGGGGTATTTCAGAGATAAAAAAGGGGTTTTGTCAAGTGTCTGAGTTGGTTGTTTTGCAGTCCGTCAGATCTTAGAAGACTGTTCAAATGAGTTGGCTTTGACAGAAGGTTTGCCATTGCTTACTTTCTATCACTGTTACAAATCTTTGTTGAGTTATTTGGATATTTCAGAATGAGATCATGAAAATAATATATGAATAATAAATATAATATATAAATTGACAGTGAAGTTGCCAACAAAGTCGCCAAGCGACTTTAATATCAATTAGCTAAAGAAAATATAAAATGAATGACGACACATCCACGCAGTAGCTAGGTTTCCGTCAAACTTTTAAATGCAAATTTTGAACATTTGAAAAAGAAATCCTGAGTAAATAGGAATTGGAAACTAATTCCGTAGAGGGTAGGATTACTATAGGGTTTAATGCTGGATTACAATAGGGTATAATGCGACTAAGGTTGATGAAAATGATATAGTTTATTCGCATTAATTTGCATTTGTTGCAATTTTATCAGGCATTTCCGTTAAAGTTGCCCTGCCAATCCTTATGTTTTGATCCCACAACTGTTCACAACTCCTCCCTTAATTAGGAGTCCATTTTTTATTTGCATATCACAGCTGATGGAAACGCGCACAGACTTGCATTTTCTTAGCGGAATTTTCATGAATGCGCTTAAAATATGTGAATGAGTTGGATGGAGACACAGCAAAAGACTCTTACATGTATAAATGCAATATGTCACTACTGTATAATGGCCCATTGACTACCACATCACTGTAAACATTCATTTTCTAAATTGCCTCCTTCTGTGGACTAAAAGATTGTATTTACCATTGGTATCATTCAAGGTGTGTACTCCACCTACAAGATTGAGTTTTAATGTAAGTAGGTTTAAATGGAACACGTCAGAGGCCAACCAAAAGTATAAACCTCTCCAAGATGGAGCCAATTACGCCAAACATTTTCAATGTGAGTTAAGGTTACAGTTCTTTATGTCCAAAGGTCCTTAATCAGGTTCACCTGTTTTTAGTGAGCATCTGTGCTGGAAGTGTGCAAATTTTATACTGAACATGCGGTAATGTTTACAAAATGATTAACTCTGCTTTTACAGTACCGGCCTTATTTAGATGGCTCTTTTGGGGGAGTATCTCAGGTCGCTCTTGTTATTGTCAGTTACCACTGAGGTCAATACACTTTCTAATCAGTTTAACTGCATTTGGTTTAAACTCAACCATAATTTAGCATAATGAAATAATCTTTGTTTGCCAAGATAATTAAAATGTACAGAGAATAAAGCATTAAGAACTGACACACTGAAGCACACCCACACACATCACTCCCTTGATTTTTTTCAGTAAGTACAGTGGCAGATGCAAGAAATGAAGCAAAACAATATCTGTAAATACCACTACATGAAGAACATGTAAATGACCTGGTATATTTCATAATTCTTCACACATTATAGTCAGATATATGATCCGTGCACAGTTGTACAGACTGTTCAGTGGCAAAAAAACAAACAAACAAGATCCTAACCTTGGTCCCAGCTCATCCTCACATCGCCAGGTGAACTCTCCAAAGCTCTCATAGCGCTGGTTATAGTGGTACAGCACTCTATGTAAGGCGGGGGAGCCCAGGTCCATGAGAGTGTTATAGGCTGTCTGCTGTTCCTTGCCACTAGTATAACCATTAAAAAGGTTATAGATCTTGTCTGCAATTTCTGTAAGAACAGGGAAATAATAGTAGCATTATGGGAAGTGTGGTGCTCAAAGCATCATGTTCTGGCTTCTCAAATGCCTGAACTGTACTAACAATACACAGTAGATGAATCCATAAGAGTCCACAAAGCAGCTGGGGACAGATCTGTAAAAATGCATGGCGTAGTATTGTGGCTAGTCCAAAGACATGCGAGAGGTGTCCTTTCAGAATGAACTTGCTACATTTTTAGAATTGCTAAAAGATGCACTTTTGGGGGATGCACCTAAAGCTGCTATCGAGTTTGATGACACACTGGTTACTTGACACTTGAACCGCTACTGAACTGACCTTGTGCTTTGACATCATCCACTGCTGGACAGGGAGTCTTGATGGTGACCTCACTGGGGTTAGATCGCCTGCCCGTGTTATCCACTGCCCACAGCCGGAACCTGAAGCAGAAGAGCCCAGGATTAGAATCATTTGTGGGCCTTGCCCTATACAAGGACAGGGTTATCAATGATGTAGTTAAGGTTATATCAAGACCTTGTACACACACAGATGGTAGTAGGTAGCCTTGCACAAGACTCAACTTGCAGATACTTACTGGCATGCAGCATCAACTTAGATGTCACTGTGCATTTTCTAATGTTTATATGTACACTGTGCATTTTTACAGATTAAACCCTTTAATACTCTGTGACAATGTGACTTTGAGAAACACGATCATACTGTCAGAATATTATACTATGTAAGGTTTAACCTATTGTCCCTTATATGCTGTATTATTTATGTGTTCATTTCACAGGGAACACATATAGCTGACCACTGGTCTTTGCAACAATTATGTAATAGAGCACAAGAGGTGTGCTATATGCAAGACAATCTGAAATACTGTTTGTAGTATATCATATTTATTGTGCTGCAATCACTAGTTGTGCCACAAGTGGCAAAATAACACTTTCAAAAAAGAAACAAATGCAGTTAGCAGTTATGAACCAAGGACTAACCTGGTGATACAATCACCTGAGCAAACCATGTCATTATAAGCCCATTTACAATGCTAACTAATGCAGTTTACTGAATGCTGCTCAGACCAGTGATGGTGTACTCTGATGTTCTGTGTTGAGCACAGCTGACTCACCTGAGAGAGCCCAGGAAAGTGACATTATATCGAAAGCTAAATATGGGTAAAACATATGGGTGAACATTCAACTATTTAATTGGAAACTGTCATGACAGTTTTTGTGACACTCTCGCCTGAGGATCTGCGCAGGTGACAAATCAAGTGTTGTAAACATAGGATTGTGTGCACTACTGTGTCAACAGGACAATCATGTAATAAGATTTTTTTTGAGGATTGAGTACTGCCTTAGCTGTGCAATCTTCTAAAACATGATCTAGAAGGCTATCTGGCTGCAATGGATTGTGCAAAGTAGATCATCGCAACATAGGTCTACATAGTCTATATGAAACACCCTCAATTCACATGGTGTTATTCTCCTTTGCCAGACACTAAAACATAGAACAACTCAATAAGATCAGATGCTTTTAATCATAGATGTAGCTTTTTTCATTCTCCTAACTGCACCCTCAGGTGATTTTGAATTTAAACAATTCATACATATATATAAACGGTTCTATGACATGATTGGAAAGATGTCAGGGTCCCTGGGTACTATGGATTTGAGATTACTTCAGTCTGATAACAGATGATGGTGAGAAGGTCCTGTGGTAACAGTTGTGCCATATGAATAATCTAGCCCATGTTTCTATATCTGCTGAAAAGCTCTCTGCTGCTGGTCTGATCAAATGACATGATCAAAGCTGAAGAGGCACAAACGGTAACTGAGTTGAATTATATCTCCATCTAGTGGATAGAAACATGCAAAAACACTACTAGCAATGTCATCAGATACATCTAAGGGACTTATACACTAGCTGAGGGTCTGTAGAATACACTCGCATTAACTGGTGTTTGATCATCTTCTGATGGTCAAGGCATCCTACTTCATATGTTTCAGCAACAAAATAGAATGGGAAAGCAATGTGAAATATTAAAATATCAAAATGTGCTAAAAACAATGTGAGTGATCATCACTGCTAAAAAAAAAAAAATAGTAATTATTCTCATTATTAAAAGTATTCTAAATGCGAACAGAAATTGTGGTAGGAGGCTCTTATGTGACAGGCAATCAAGAATGAAGCCAACCAAAGAAGCCCATTTGGAACGGCCCGTTCTCTCCTGGAAGAAATATGATAAATAAGCTGACAACAGGAACACTGAGCAGACAAAATGATGTAAAGACAAAGTGCATATGTTTTTGGTTGTGGTGCCTCTATACATCAAACACATTTGAGGAGACACTGCACTCAACTGTTCATTTTTTCCTCCCTTTTCTTTAACATAATCTTTTCAGCGTGGCTTCCCTCTTTCCGAGGCATGTGTGAGGTAAGTGTCTACATGTGTGGGGAGCTGAAAGCCACTCAGTGGGAATAGGATCTGTGCATGTGTGTGTGTGGGTGTGTTTGTCTCCCTCTCTCTCTCTCTCTCTCTCTCTCTCTCTCCCGCTCTCTCTCTGTGTCTGTACGTATGTTCTGACATGCACACAATGCACACAACTAAACAAAGCCATCAATATATTTGCAACGAATAGCTGAATACGCCGCATTACAGAAGTACAGGTATTTGAACACCTACACTAAACATCTATGACCACTTCTATGTTTCCTAAGGGTGTATATGCCTAACTCGTGTTTGAAACTGGTTGAAACTTCATATTGAAAAGCAAGTAGACTATACACACTTAAAGTAGTCAACAGTTTAGAAATCTAACAGTTGACAATTAAAGAGGTATTATGTATTTTTTACCCTGAGCAAGCTAATTAGTTAAATGTTTGCAAAACACTAAGAACAGAAAAGTTGGCACTAATAAAAGCTACTTGATTTGCTAACTGATGTATTTTGGCGGTGTAGTTGGCAGTGCTGAGAGTAAAAAAGTACGTGTTTGCGAGGTTTTGGATCATGAAAGTAGCATAAAACTACACAGTGAAGAGCCGCCTAGGTGAAGAATGGGAATAGAGGGAATAACAGGTGTGTCAGGATCTGTCCTTCTCATGACCATATACCTAAAAACATACTTTCAAGTACTATTTACCTGCTGCATCCTGTTGCTTTAAGTGTTATATCCAATTATTATCACAGCACCCTTGGATAAAGTTTAAAGAATGATCCTATTTGGAAAGATGAAGTCAATCTGTAATCAAACCCTGACCCTAAAAGTCAGCAGCTTAAACGCAGGAGTTTTCTGCCATATCTCACACTTTATTTTTTCCCTGATTTATTTGTCACACCTTATAATAATGTTATACTATTTAGTTTTAAAGGAACAATAGAAAATGAGTATGTGTGTGTGTGTGTGTGTGTGTGTGTATGTGTGTGTGTGTGTGTGTGTGTGTGTGTGTGTGTGTGTGTGTGTGTGTGTGTGTGTGTGTGTGTGTGTGTGTGTGCCATGCAATGGGAGAAATATGAGCAACAGCAGGAAGGGCCACTGGCCCATTTCATTATATACATGCCTCTCCAAGTAGTGTCACCCATTCCATACACTCATGCAATACTGACTACCCTGAGCATAAAGGGTCTTCTTCGGTGCTACCTCTTCACCGAGCCCTGCTGAGCTGTGTCAGAGAGGAAACTGCCTTCACAGTGTAAAACGTCTTCATGCAAGGTTAACTACAGGCTAATCATGCTTTTTGAAATTGATTGAATGACCACAACAATAATACATATATGTATACAGTACACACACACACACACACACACACACACACACACACACACACACATATATATATATATATATATACATATATAGATATAGATATATTTGTGTGAAAAAAATACTTTTGTGTTTTTGAAAAGAACAGGTTCAGGTTGAAAAATAAATGTGTGGTTTTATAGCACTGCTAAATCTCTCATGATCCGTTTGAGATATATTCTGTGTAGATGACAGGATCTCAAGGGAAGATGGGTGTGGAAACAGCTTGGCTCTGAAAATACAGATGGGTGTGTGGTCAATGATTTACACGTTTTTATGTTTTTAAGGCCCCTGGAAAGGGTTGTATAGCAATATACCTTGTGTTACGGTGAATTTATTGTTCCTTGTACTTTCTAGTATTGAAACGCCTGAGATTGAGGCCTTCTAGGAAACCCATAACGACTTCAAAATAAATAATTAATGCCTCTGAATAATAATTTTAAAATTGCGTTGACTGACACAGATTATTCTATCATTATGACATCTCATTGCTATTTTAATTTCAAGGACTACAAATCGCAGAAAAATGCAGATTAGATGGCTGCCAGTTTGGTCTGTCTCTCTGAAATCAAAATGACCCAAAAGCTGCTCACATATAGAGCACACATACAGTAAATCTAAAATGTCTACATTAATGATTGTTATAAATACTTTCTAGTTGGAACCAGAATAAATGAGAGGGTACTGTTATTTACTCTACACAGGTACACCTAAACATTTTCTAAATCTAAGTAGCGTGTTATACGTGGGTATATGAATATATAAGATACCTGAAAACAAGCATATGGTTGGAAGAGAGCAACTTTGTTTTGAACTGGTTGGTTGTGTCTGGGCTACCTTAAAACTGAGCTAATGACTCTGTGTTGTGCAGCAGTGCCTGCACACTGCAATCACACTCAAAAGCAATGGGTTAGATGACAGGTGAGGAGATGATGAGGAGAAAATGGCTCCTTTTTAAAAACCATAGACAGCACAGAGGGCGTCTGAATTTCCAGTCAAAGAATATTCTCAGGGCAGAAATTAGATACACTGATGCTGAGTATGCAGAAAGTGATCATGAGGGAACGGATAATATAAGGCCAAGCACATTCTCCCACAGACAATAGATTCATCAGTTACTGATACTGAAACAGAGAGGCTGTGAAGCAGATGTTAGCAATACCATCAAAATGTCTACATAGCCAGACAGTAGCACCCTGCTTATCTATGGTAGCAGGGCATACAAAAGCCATGAAAATAACAGTGTTTTTAAAATTTTATGGCAAAGTGGTAAAGTTTGCTGCATGGGCATTTTCTTCTATGGAGCTGTATAGGATGCAGGATCAAAAGCTTTTTGAGCTTTGTATGGAGCAGCATGCCTTATCTGATGGAACCAGGCTGCAGGCTGAATTCAATGCAAGGTTAGACTATCAGATGCATGGACAATGTAGCTGAGAATCACTGGCTTACCTTAGCAGCTGGTAAAAGCTGGTCATTACCAAGAAGCACACTTTACATTACAATGGCCTTCTTGCATCAGAATTGAGTACGTTTACACATACAGGAGTTTGAACAGTGCATTTAACCCATCTGTGAGCACACATAGCTAGAGCAGTGGCCAGCCGCAGTGCTGGGTTAGGTGAGAGAGGGCAAAGCGCTGTTCATTTAATCCCCCCGTCCACATTTTTCCCTGCTGGCCCAGGTAATTGAACCAGCAACCTTTTTGTCCCAAACCCGCTTCTCTGAGCTCTAGGCCGCCGCTACCACATCATTACTACACTATTAAGAACAGTCTAGTAGTGCAGTATATGGAGGAATGATGTATAACAGTACACTGATACTTTACATCATCAGTCACATAAGACTAGGGGTCAGGTTTCTTCTACCTGAAACCGGACAAAATTTACTTGCCTCTAAACCTGGCACTTACAAAAAGCACAATGGTAGCAGACTCAGCCAGATGGAAGAGGCATTGACATTTTTTGAGCAACATACAGTATGTATTCCACAATAACAAAAACAGCTCTACATGTTCTATACCTACATCATTCAGTGTTTCAAAGATCAGACTCTAGGTGTCCAGTTTAATACAGATTATGTGGTACCATATATTATGTTTATTTATGTTTCCCTTGAGTTCTGTGCTGTCCAGCTGCAAATGTGGTTTGAATAGAAGTTCTTTCCTATTTGTACATGAAATGCAGACATGATTGTCTGTGAAACAGGTCACTATATAAAGACTAGTGCTTCAGACCACTTCTGTTAAAGGTGCTTATATGCAAAAAAATATGTGAAAAATATGTTTTGATGCAATGTCAAAGATGCCGATGTACTGTGTCGCTGAGATATCTACTAAAGTTAGCACGCGTACAAGCTGTCATCAGTCCATCCTCTCTCATAATACCACTTGGTACATCAGGAGTGTCAAACCCGTCTTGGTCAAACTCTTTGTTTACTTCTGCGAAGGAAGAGGAGGTAGGGGACAAATGCAGTGATGCACTGTAGTGATACAATTTTTTTTAACTTCTATTCTGTTTCTGTAAAGAAAATGTGTTGTATGTGGTCTTGTTTTGCACATTTATGACTATTAGTGATACCAATAAGCAATTTTGGGCCAGTGCACTGACCTAGCATTTGGCTCCTCTTTTTGATGTTTACGGCACTTACCCTTCCTGACACACAATGATCTCCTGATTCCTGTTTCTGCCATTACCATTAAGTACTCTATCTGACGCACTTTCAAGCTGTTCCAAGGCATGACCGACTTCCCCAGCTGTCTGATATATTTTTGAAAGACCCCACTTTGAGCTTTCACTTTGTCTAAAGACATACATAAACATGACTGGAGGAGATAGTTCAGTCCTCCCCCCTCCAAAGCAAATGAATGTGCCTCGTAAAAGAATGCTGCCTTAAACATTAGCATTTCCCCACAGGATCTCTCTACCACACACACACACACAGACACAACACAGGCACACACAGCGGTATATCTGTTTGGATGCCAATGGCAGACTTCCCTCTGCTGCATGACAACGCAGTGGAAGATAGGATGTGAGGAAATGATGTGATGGTGATGTCATCATTTTTAAGGTTTGGTATGATTACTATAAAAAAATTCCCTGGCACTGCTCTCGGCCAGGAGAAAAAAAGGATATCCCCTACCTTAAAGTCCGACAGCCTGTCTCTCTGGCCAGTGCATACAGTTTATTCAGAGTTTAGCACTTTTCACTAACAAAGCCTTACACATTCATGGTGTTTACTAGGGGGTGCCGTACAATGTTGACTCCTTTTCCATGTACTGTATTTTATGTTTTAACATGGCTTCATGAGCCATATTGTTTTCTTTATAAGACACCATGGTTAATTCCATGGTTCTAAAATGTTCTCAAAAAGCTATTGGGGACTTGACAAAGCCCTGTGAAAACCCCATATTCAAACTGAACTCAAAAGAAGGAAAATAATGGAATACATTCTTTTGTGTGTTTTGAAATATTACGGTGGTTCAGTGTATTGGTGTATTATTATTGGTTTGGTTTGTAATGTTGTTTTGAAATGCTGGCAGGGTGACTTACATGTAGGTGGTGTCTGGCTCCAGGCAGCGAATGATCATGGAGATGGAGGTCAGGGGGTCAAGGATGTCCCCCAGCATCACGCACGGAGACTTAGACCCAGACAGGATGTCATCCACAAAACTCAACATGGTCTCTGTGAAGAAGGATATGAGATGTATGTATAGGAATACATCACTTCCGATTTACTTTAACTGTAGTGGAGAATAGACTTGGCCTAGGAATGGCAGTACATGAACCATAAAATATACATTATTTGGCATTGGAACGATTAAAACACTGTGACACTTGTGGCATTTCATTAAGTCATAAAACAATAGACAATACATGCACACACACACACAAAACAAGCTCTTCAATGAACCCCATGTCTCTCACAGGGCAACAGTGTTTGAGTGCGGAGGCACATGGATCTGCACTCAGAGAAGACAGGCACACTCAGGCACAGACAGGGACACTCATCCACCTCTGAAAAGCTGTCCATGTGGAAAAAATGTGTTTCTCCGCTTTGCTTCCTCGCCCCCTCTGCGGTGTTCGCTGAGTGGATATGGAATAACCCCGGCCAGGAATGGAGACTTTGTGTGTCGGACACCAGAGGGAACGTAAGTGTTTTTTGGTTTCACACGAGACGCTTTTCGGCCCCGACACGTTCAGACAGCCTGAGGTCTGCAGCCCCCATGAATAAAGAGCCCACAGAAAAGCTACCTGGCAGGTTGTAATAATATGCCATGCCTGCTCCTATTAAGGAGAGGCTGGGGAAGGTGTTTGCCCAGCTGGGCTGCATGCGTCACTGGACACGGGGGCTTGGGTCTCCAGTGTGAGATTCAGCACAGAGGAGAACCCTCCCATGGATAGGCCGATCTCTGGAGAAGGCGGACACCCAGTACGTACTTCCTCCCTGGAAGAAGGCTTGTTCAGAGAACCTCAGCTGGTCGCAGGCTGCTTCAAAACAAGGTGAGGGGCGCCAGGATAAACTTGGGAGGGAAAAACGAGAGCGTGTGTAGCTGTAGCTGTTTACTGGTGCAGTATGTGTGTGTATGTGTGTGTGTGGTGCGTGTGTGTGTGTGTGTGTGTGTGTGTGTGTGTGTGTGTGTGTGTGGTGCGTGTGTGTGTAGGTGTGTGTGTGTGTGTATAGACCTACAGAGGAGTGCCGACGAACATGTGGAGTGATGTAAATGAAAAGTGACATTGTGAGGGACTGTAGCACTTGAAGTTGGATATCCTGACTAACCACACACACATTTCACATTTGCACACATGTTGCAGACTCGCGGCTCCAAAACTCATGAAGGAACCAAGGAATACTGATGTGATTTAAAATTTAAAAAGACTCCTTTAGGTTCACTCTACCCAAAAGAAAGAATTGTCCATGTAAGAATGTGAGAAATTGTTACCCACTGAATAAAGCACCAACACGTTCTTACCTCTAAGGCAAAAGTCAAAGAGGAATGAGACATTTCAGTGGTGTGGTCCTGAGAAGCCAAGTTTGACACAACCCAGAACATATGACATTGCATACACAAAACACTTTGTCTTCCAATAAAGGCTTACTATGAAACAGGGTCTATTTCAAAGCAATGAGTGACCGACAAACTACTTTCAGAATTCCACTGGTGTGGGTCTACAAGATGCGGTTCAGTGGAGGAAAGAGTAGACGATCAGGAACTGAGCCCTTTCCTGTTTTGATTTTGAACATAATTCAACTGTTTTGGCTGGAGCAAACATGCAAAAATCAGACCAATCAACTGTACCCCACACCATTATCAGCATTGCATTACATATCCCCATTCTTTGCTTTGAAATGCTGCAATTACCCAATTATCAACTTAAACTTAAGTCCAACTTTGTGATAAATTACATTTCAGGATGCAACTCAATCGGTTTGATAATGGATAGCATTAACCAACACAGTTAATTGTGATTGTAGCTAATGTGTTTGTGTGTTGTAATCAAGATTTTACCATCTGTAGGCACGGAATATCGCTAGGCATGGCTTAGATCTGAGGCAGAGATAAAGATCTTGGGGGACTGGGGCCATGTATATGTTTGCCCACTTTGCAAACAAGTACGATTTTTTTTATGACTGATCTTGCCATAATACGGGCAGTTTTTGAGAACATCACACAAGAAACCTTCCAAGGGGAATACTTCTTGACAAACTGAAAGAAATAGTACTCACATGGAATGAAACATTTCTTTATCAAAGTCATATCTATATCACTTAATCAAACTCCTTGCTTGGATAGTTAAGAACAGTCTGTCTGAGGCATCATTTTTTGAAAGCACCATCTCTTTATAAATCTAACATGCTGCACTGATAGTACAACATCTGAAACAGGAATCTGGCACATGCTAACAAATGTTATGCTCTTCTTCAGGTTCCAACCACAAAGCTTGCCCCATTTTTCACTGGGAAGGGCCTCAAATGGCAGGAACACCAAGGTGTCTGGCTGGCCTTCACTGCTGTGTTCCCAGAGGCTTTGGTCAATTCTGCCTCATGATTCTTTCAAACAGGCAGCGGTCACTGGGGGCTTTCAATCATTCAGACTTCTCTGCAGAGTGCTGTTTGATTGATTTAATGAGTTGAAAGTATGTTGAATTGAAAGTGTTCAGCCGTGCTAAGAGTGCACCCTCAAAGACGTTTAAATTTAATGGGATGAAAATTCATCCCAAAGTTTTTATTTCTTCTTTAAACACGATGAAGAGTCATCAAATTCACATACCAGATTTGCACTGTTCACGATGACGCTAATCTTTGATCTTTTGAATCTTTCATGGTAAGTGATAAAAAAAATTCAGACACTTCAGGGTTCAGTGGTTTACAACAATCTTCATCTCTCACAAGATTCTTCATTCAGTGCTATCCAAAGCATGCTTTTCAGCTGTATCAGACATCCCTCCTCTGTCAGAAAACACTCTCTCAATGTGATCACAATATAGTTTTCCGTAAAAATGTAAAGAGGCAGTAACAACCTTTTGTCTAAAACTATCCAGCTGCCTAGCTAGGAGCCAACAGAGTTGTCATACAAACAGCAACAACGGCACCGCTGACACTGATAAAAGGTAGCTAGCTTGCTACCTGATGCATTTGGGCAATATATTGGGAAATGTCATGCTGCAAAAGATGCTCTTATATTTCAGGTTCCTCAAAATTACATAGTGAGTAGACTGGGGGACTAGTGGGAAGGGCAGTGTGTTTATCGTTTTAAGTTTAGAGAGTTTTAAGATACCTTCATAAACACCTTAAAAGGCAAACATGTACATACTGTTGTACATACATCAAAATCGCATCTAGAATTGTCCATGATAGGTGAAAATTCACCCTAGTTACCTCAGGACTCCGGAGCTGCATATAAGTATATTTATAAGACAAACAACAATTGCAACCGGGCTCACTCCCAGCACAAGGCTGAAAGTGAAGCAATGATAAACACATCGCACAAGGTTTATATAGACAGAAGTTCAACAGGGATAACCACGTAGTGGATTTCTGACGTCCGAGGCAAGGATGGAAGTTTTCGGGGGTTGGAAGAAGCACAGTTCGACCCTTCTTATCACCTCTGATCTAAACATGCTCTTGTACATATGCAGACTAAGTGGCACCTAATATTCTAAGTTACACACACGCAGAAACACAGAAAAGCCATGTTCCTGCCTACATAAGTACATGATTCATATAAGGTAATCAATAATACAAGGCACTTGATTATTATATTCTTAAGTCATTAACAGTGTTTGGAAATGATCCACATCAGTCCATTCTTACACTTATATCAGACATTTGTCCTGATCCATTTGGAAATATTCTCTTACCACAAGAGATTCTAAAACAAAACAAAAAATGCTAAAAAAAATCTGTCTGGGGACATATCTACAAAAATAATACAGGACGCAGCTAAGATTGAGTGTTGAACTAGACTCTTTCAACCATGAGTGGAAATGGTTTATTTCACTCACACTACAGAATGACATAGATTGGGAACATGTTCCATGATCATTTGCAGAACTGGGTGGCCCTCTTGGTAGAACACTCATCGGTTCTTTTCAACAATCAGCAGAGAAAGGAACAACAGTTGTGAACTGGCTTCATATTAGCTACCAGTCTTCAGGGCCCCAGGAATTCTGACAATGCTTCCCATATGGCTCTGCTGGTACCACTCTGGATCAGCTGTGGGTAGGTTAGTGTGTACAGTCAGGACTACCCTAAAAAATATGTAATAGTTGTAATTTCAATAATTCAGTGAGTGGAAAATGGAGAGTGAGAAAGAAAGAAAGAAAGAAAGAAAGATACCGGTAGGTAAACAATTCACAGGAGTTCGGTCTTATCCAGATCACTGGGAATTTCACCAGTTCCATTAAAGCTGCAACTGTGTGGTACCAGCACACTTGGCAGTCCTGCAAACACTCAACAAATCACATCTGGATCTTGTTGTCTACTTTGATGAACAAAAGGCCAGAGATGGACAACAACAGTTTGTAGTGTATTGATTCTTGGCACTTGCCAGCAGAAACAATGATTAACAGACCTGATCTCCCACAAGAAAAGTATAGTTTCAGAAAAACACAGGATATAAAATGCTAATGGCAAAGTGTGTGTGTGTGAATACTACACCCCACTTGTCTAGACAAAAAGAGAGAGACCACTTCAATCAGGCTGTATCTGCCATCTACGTCATTCCTCAGTAACTGGTTGGATGGATTCTACTTTCTTTCAGTTGAGATAAATCACCTTTCCTGAAATATGTCAGAAACACACCACTCAACTCACAGCAAAACAGGTGATAGCATTTAGTCACTGTGTGCTCCAAAGCTACATTTCAAGTATACTCCCTTGAAAAGCATTTTATGATGAAAGCAAGTATGGACCACACAAAAGCATAAAAAACAAACATGGATGAAAAAGGACATATGCACACGGCACAAACAATCGACCATGGATAGCACTGACGCACAGCAGCCATGTTGGCAGCATGAATGAACTGAGCTGCTGAAAAGCCTTGGAACGTAGATACAGCCTGCAACCCACACATTGACCCTGTGCATGAAGTGAATCATTCATGGAGGTCAAACCGGTGTCTTTTTTTTATCAGTAATTCTATTCATTGATGAATGCAATTGACCAATGCACAGTTGAACATCTTACCACATACACAAAAGCTAAATTAAAAAGCAAGGCCCCTATATGCTTGCAGTTACCTTGGTGGCTTTCTAAATGTTATGATGTTTCCTACAGTAATTGGAGAGTACATAATGACATAATGAGATATTTATGGGAACCAGAGCACGAAATTAACTGTTTGGCTGTTAGATGAAAATAGTTACTGACCAGGCATAGTTTTCACCTGCCAAAAGCTTTTCCTAACATCATTTGTATGTATCAGTAATGTACTACCTTTCATGTGTAATTTTCAGTCTAAACACATATAGGATGGATTTAAGAAGTGAGACGAGCTCTCATAGCTTTTCATAACTTTTCCATGATGGATGAGCCGACGAGACATGGCTAGAGACTCTGCAGGACTATGATTTCAAGATTCCCGAACGGGCTGGCCGCCTCCATTTCAACGCAGATGCTCTGTCCTGATGGCTGTGTGAGAAAGACAGCAGCTGGCATTGTCAGCACATTGAGGACTGGGGCGCAGCGACTTCAGTGGTGGCAGCTCTGCAACCCCCCCCCCCCCGGCAATGATGACGCCTCTCAAGCAGCAGAGCAGCAGAGCAGCCAGCAGCGGCCAGTGATGACAGCGGATGGGAATTCATCGATCCCCTACAGTTATGATAAGACCAGAGCCAGGCGGGCCAATGACCACCATGGGCTGCCGTCTCAGGTATGGGTTTTTTGTTCTGATTGTAAAAAGGGGGTTTTGCCTAAATGTATGAGTCAATGGGTCGGTCTGAGACTGGCTTGCACCCTACCGCCCCTTGGCCCCGCCCGGAAGCGGACACAGAAACTGAGTCTTCGTCTCCTAACGCAACTCTGTTCGCCCCAAGCCACCAAGGCTCTGCAGGGACATTCTCAACGACAGTGGCAGCTTCCAAAGAGGGTCTCCCCCTTAATTCACTACACTTATATCAGAGTAAGCCCTTGCTCCATTGATGTCCCATTATTTCTCTCAGCATTATTCAATGTCTATGTGCCATTTAATACATTCACAAGTGGTTGTCATCACTTTGAACCCAAGACTGCCTTTTATTGGTAAGCAGCTTTTGAGAAATTAAATGTTGCTCCAGGCTATGCAGTAAATGGTGTTCTCTGGTTTGTCGCTACACGATGGTAGTCCTTTGGGGGATAGTAGTCCCTCACATTGCGCATGCTCAGACACAAACGGTTTATGGCATAAGGCTCAACATAATCGCGCATGCTCAGACAACAAAACGGTTTACAGCATAAGGCTCAACATCAACATCAACATATCTGGCTTGTCTTAACGCATAATGTAAGTTTATTTAACGTAATATTTAATAATGTTGTAAACGGTTTAAACGTCAACATATGGGGCTTGTCTTAACGCATAATGTGGGTATATTTAATGTTATATTTAATTATGTTGTAAACGGCTAACAGCATAAGGCTCTACGTCAACATATGAAACGAAACTGGGGAGAGACTTTTTGATCCTCCACCTCATCTGTTTTGTCCACTGTGACAACATCTTCTTTGTTTTTAAATAAATGGTCATGTTTTCAAAAAACTGGCTTTCGTCGCTTTTCTCCATGATTGAAAACGGATCTGTCGTTGTGACGCATGCGCGCACGGCTTCGCTGTCGACAGTGTGGCAAAATGACGCATGCGCAATGTGAGGGACTACTATCCCCCAAAGGACTACCATCGTGTAGCGACATGGTTGTCTATTTCCTATGCTAGCTAACTAGCTAGCTTACTAAGGACATTTTTAAATAACATTAAACGGTTTAGATGGCCAGAGTTCCATTTGCATGAAATGATAGCTAGCTATCTAGCTGATGTTACAGTCTCCTCAATTGGACTTATAAAATAAGAACAGGAAAAGTACATATTCACACTATTAACATGAGTTCACATTAACACATGCTAGCAGCTGCAGACTGATAAGATGGTTCCCTAAGCTAGAAATAGTTAGGATAGTTAAAAAACTACGATAGGTAGAAACCCTCTGGGTGCCTGTGCTGTTTCATATTAACACAAGTTCATTTTCACTTCATATCATATAGCAACTATTTGTTAAGATGGTTCCCTAAGCTAGAAACAGCTAGGATAGTTCATGTGACCTTTCATTAGGATTAGTCATTAAATGTGGTTGGGTGTGAATACACAGCATCTGTTAATTTATCGTTATGGAAGACTGAATGTGAATGAAAATTTGTTATCTATCCTATTTTGTTTTTACCTGATGCATGGTATTCATATGTGAAAGAGAAACCCATTCACGCTTTGCCTGGCAGAGTTACTGTGCACATTACTAACAACCAGGATTGTATAGGTTGCAAGTTAATAAGTTAATAGTCAGGAAATTATGGTAACGTGAATGACTGTTTTAAGTTCGTCTGTGTGCTCTGTGGTAATGTGAGAATAGAACTGTCCGCCACTCCTGCCCTTCTGTATAAGTGTTTCCTGCTGTATGTAGCCTACCTCAAAATAAAAAGCTCGAGGCCAACCAAAGCAAACAACTTTGTCTTCTTCAAAGAACCCAGCTCTGACACTATAGTATGACTTGCATTTAAAAAAATGAGGACATAAATATGTGCAGGTTGGAGTCTGGATCTCTGCTGGGTCACATTGTTTAGGGCCAATGAAATACAACGTATTCACTGTTTGTACCTTTACTCTACAAAACTGAACTACAAAACTATGCACGACAACTCAATATCAATGCAGACACTCAAAAATGAATGTAACTGTTCGAGTAGGCTACCCTGTGCAACCCCTACAACACACTGAATTTCTGCACCCCCTTAGCAAGAGTACCTGTAGCAAGGTAAGCTGAGGTAATGCTGGACACCTCAGGTTCAACAACAACCGTGGCAGCTGTAGAGGTTTTTCTGATTGTGTGATTGTGTAGCTTGTGTTCTGTGTGTCTCACCCCCCTCACCCTGTCGCATAGATATGGCAAGGCGTTTTAACATTATCAGATTGAATAGACAGACAACTGAAGTATTTTTCGAAGACAAACAGCACCCGTATTTAACACGCCAGAGTGGTGCGGTAACTGCCATCATTCACCTGCTAAAACAAAAATCTACATGCCATTGGCTCTTGGCGGGTGCTAATTTTGCTCCCTGATGAGAACTTACAGGGATATGGAAATGTGGACATAGGCTATTATGACTACTGTTGAGCCAGTTAGTACTAACCACTACAAGGACTGAGCTCCTGTATAAATAAAGAAATTAAAAAAATACAAAAATAAAAATATAAAAAAA
Organism: Clupea harengus; assembly: GCF_900700415.2. Taxonomy (NCBI): domain Eukaryota; kingdom Metazoa; phylum Chordata; class Actinopteri; order Clupeiformes; family Clupeidae; genus Clupea; species Clupea harengus. The sequence continues at coordinate 13,676,546 of NC_045176.1, forward strand.
TACAAAAATAAATAAAAATATTGTCTATGTGAGACTATTCAAATTCCATAACACATGCTTCTGAAATAACTTGCTTCGTCAATAATAAATTAGCAGGCAATGATGTTTATTCAACATTTATTCAATCACAGTGGCAGTGATCCCGGCCACAGATGTGGGCAGAGGCCATTTGCCAAGCGGGCATCTGCCAATGGGGCCCACACTCAGACCAGGGCAGGATATACAAAACTCACCAGACTGGACTTTTATATGGACGTGAGTTCCTTCCACATGGCACACCGCACGGCCAGACACACTTCATTTTCACAACTTAAATTTATAGATCACTGACTTTATGTCATAACACTGCCTGCTTCAATAAAGGCCTGGGGTCTGCTGGCAGGGGCTTGATGGATGGAGATGGCGGTGTTTTGTGCTGTTTGGCGGAAACCTGTCAGCGTTGCTGTGCGGCCGGGCCCAGGTGCATGGGGCCCCTGTGCAGGGGGCCCCGGTGTGTCTCCTGTGCTCACAGCTGGGCGTTTGTTCTCCCCCCCATCTTTTTCTCTGTCTCACACACACACACACACACACAGACACACACACTTGCGTGGTGAGAGAGTGGTGCCAGCTTCCGCACAGCACCTGACCCTGGGCCTCCTCCGCCGACGAGGAATGAGCTCATGCGCCAGGGGCGTCTCTCAGCGGCGGAAAACATTCCACAGAGGTGAAGCCCCGTCTTCCACCTTCGGGCACGCATCCCTGCTTCTTGGGAGCCCTAACCTCCCCCTAACATCCCCAGGCCCACGCCCTCATTCCGCTTCCCACCCTGTCCGGAGGGGTTTACGGGAGGAAGCGTGGCACCCAGCTCCCAGCAGCACATGGCGCTGTGAGTAATCTGTTTATGGATTGGATGTCATGTCCCACTGACCCACGAGTAAACCCCTCTGTTATTGGGCGATCAAAGCACTGACATCACCCTGGCCGGGGTGGCTGTTTGTTTTCACAGGGAGTCTGGACCGGCCAGGATGACTGAAAGCAGACTTCCGATTCAGTCAGCTTCCACATCTGGGGAGAAGTCTATGATGTCAAGTTGTGTGCCTGAATCCCATTATGAGCTAGATTAGCACACAAACAATCCGCTGCCAAAGAGCACCATGCTAAAGTCATTAGCTAGTGTGTATTGCATCGACCCATTCACACCTTAGACCGACACATCTTTTTCCTGCTCATCAGTTTGCTCACCTTGAGGCCCAGAGGACTATTACTACACCTGTGGTCTGCAGTCATCCTAGATTGCCATTGCTGTGAATGTTACGGCACAAACCCATTTGGCTAAATGGGGACATTTAGTACATATATCTTGGCATTGCCTTTAGCTGCTTTTGAGTGGCTGAGCAGAATGAGCAGAATAGTTACGGACATTATATTCCAGAAGCATAGTATGGGAATTCTATTCTTCATAGAAAAACAGAACAAATCAGGGAAGGCCCTAGGAGAGAAACGCTGCTCATTTGTCTTTCATGTGTTTACTGAAAATAAGACAGATTTTATATATATTTTTTACATCTGGTGGATTTCATTCAGATCCTTCCAGTAAACAGTGTAAAGATGCTATCCACAGTCCGCAGTGAAATCAAGCACCAGCAAAGATGAAGGGCACATGTCAACACTTAACATGAAAAAAAAAAAAAAAAAAAAACTACAAATTTCCAGTAAGGCTTAATCCTTACAAGAGCACCTCCTCGTTGATCACATTTGCCCAGTCTCACATTTGGACTTGATATAACATTATGTTCTTTTGTTTTCAAAAGACAAAGAACTTTCAAAGTCCAATTTGGAGGGCACACAATACAAACTGGATCAGGTATGGGGGGTTGCAATAAACATGCCTCTAAAGGGAGCCAGACAGATAGACAAAAGAGAGAGGAAATATCCAGGGCTGATGAGGAAGCCAAGGGGCCTGCACACACTGCGCATAGCCTACAGGAGAGCTTGTTTCAGATACGGACGGATGGTTAGTGTGCGGGTGTGCAGCTCTGTGTGGCCCTGCCCTCGTCTGACACCCAGCTCTGCAGATGCACATAATCTCTCTGTTACGTAATCACAAGAACTACATAAAGTTACATTTCAATTAACTTTGCCTTGGACCCCAACTGTCGGCACAGTTTCTTTTTTCGATATTTGAAACTGTATTTTTTTGGGGGGCGGGGATGCTCTGTACTGTAACTGGTAAAAGGCCTCGGCTGCTTGCTGAGCTGTGAAGTGTTCTGAGAGCTCTAGGGTTTTTCTAAGACTGAGGTGAGTTCAGAGAAGAAGGATATTGTTGCAGGAAGAGAAGACCAAACGGACACCCTCTGCTTTCGATGTAAGGTTACTTAATGCAGGAACATTTCGGGGGTTTTATCGGACGGGCTTCAAGTGAATCGTAAATTCGTCTACATCTGCCTCCCAGCCCTTCATTCCCCAGAAGCGAGACGGTCCAAGGATTTTTAGAACGCTTCCTCTCTCTCTCATGTGCAGCCGCGAACCAGTCCATCAATCGACAGTGAATCCACATCGACAAACAAATGTTGAAAAATAAACAAATGAACAACTAAATAAGCAAAGAACAGAGTGACTTTTCCGGTAGGTCCACGTGTCTGTTTATCCTTCTCCGGTGTAAATAGTAGGCTTGAGAGCACCAATAATTATAAAAGCCTGTCAGAATGAAGGCATGGTGTGAAACTGTCAACTGTCCCGCTCTTCAAATGCATGAAAAAAAAAGAAACGTTCAAGAAACGTGGCTACAGAACAAGGTTTTTTTCCTGTGCTGTGGTGGATGATATTATCTGCTTCCTTTTGTAAAACTGGCCTAGTTTTGAGGAATGTGTGCAGCCTAGACCAAGCCGCACGAGGAGAACACAGACCTCAATCTAGACCCTGGAACTCTGGGCATATGGAAATGTCAGGCTGTGAAGACGACTCTCCCCAACCAGTTGTGCCCAAACATACAACAAGCCAATTGTAACAAGTGATGTTAGAGTGGGTTTGAATAAGATCCCATATCTTCACTCTGAAAGCATGCTACCAAGCCCACTGTGAAATGCCCTTAAGTAGAGACCCCCAGCGGGCAGCGAAGGAGGGTGTGCCAGGGCACTGCATGTATACCCATGGTGCCGTGGGTCATCCAACTCCAGACCCAAAGCACTGGCAGCCTTTTCAGGCCAATGGCAGCACTTCACAGTCCTAAATTAAGCTAGTGCTTTGATATTGCTGCCAATGTCATATAAAAAGCACATTGTTACATGATCAATGTGCGCATTATCATGGGAGTAAAGGAAAAGATTCAAATCTGAACATTCACAGGTGGTGTTTGATCGAATCCCTGAATCCCTAGTTGAAAATGTCAGGAATTCATGATGTGGGGCATGTAGTTAAAAGCCTTTACATTTTCACTATTCTTCACTATAACATCAATGCAAGAATGCTTAAAGCTCAAACAGTGGTTGCAATCTTTTTGAAGCATCTTCAATTTCTCTGAAGAGTTAAAAGTGGTTTCCTAAACCTGGCAAAATATTCATCAGGAGTGGACCACAGAAAAGGGTGTTTGGTTGAAATGGCCGCAGAGATCCAAACAGTTAGAAGTAAAGTTTGCAATTTCAACCTGAAGATGGATGAGGTGTTTTGGATGAAGAGAGCTCTCTTAAAAACACACTATTTGTCAAACTTCAAAAAAATTTAAATGATAACATTTTTGAGAGAATGCTAAATGCTTCCTGGCTACAACTGACAGATGTTTTTCAAAAGGAAGTCAGGATTCAACAGATGATGGAATGAATCCCTAAAATTCCTTATAAGTATCCTAGTACTCCCTAATGTGATGTAGAGGATGATGGAGGCTTAATGAGTTTCCTTTGAGATTTAGCTCTCACAGGCAGCCTAACTGAGGCTAACCATGATGTGCTGAATACTTAGAAGGTTCTTCTCAATATGCAATAACTGTGTTCTGAATAACTGTGATAATACCTGGCTTTGTATTGGTTACAACTCTATAAAAACACTATTCCTGCATATGCCATACACAAATATATGAAATAAAAACAGATTGCACTGCAGATTGCACTTGACACTCCAAAGGCTTACATGGTGACCACATCTTAAAAATGATGTCTTTCTTGGTGATTGAGCACTACCCAGTGGCAAACCCCAATATTACAACTCTCCCACAAAACTCTGTGGGGGTCATTGTCATTCTCTCATTCTCTTCATTGTATCCTTGGGTTATCCTACTGAAGGCATCCTGCTAAAACTGGTTGACAAGAACAAAACTGGCAACCAGAGGAACTTGAAGTGAGGAGAAAGCAACATGTGTTAACCTTTCAACCTTTCAGACAAGGTAAAAGGAGAACACCAACCCTATGGACGGCTTTCCTTTTACATCATGTTAAGCATTCGTATTTCAGATAGATTTATTGTATTTTAGATAGACCAAGTATATCAATTCATAATGACTTCTTAGTTATTTAGGATAAAAAAGGCATGTTACAAGGGAATATTTGGGTTTAACATTGTGTTTGAGTCAGCAAGGAAATGTCATTTTGCAAATGATTCAGTATTCATAAATTCCAGCCTTCTTGGATATCATCCTTGTATCTCCTGTTGCTGTATGAGCTGAGACAAGCTAAGTAGAAGAGTGCGAGAGAAAAGGATACATGTTTAAACAAACTAGAAGGAGGAAGTAAAAAACGTACCTGTTTCCACTTTGGAGTGGTCTGTCCTCTCTGTCACTTTTTCTTGACTGATGAGGTAATCAACAATGCGCACTCCGATAGGTGGCTCTGTGTGCTTCCATTCCACGATAACCAATGAGCTGCTGGGCTCATAAGTGTGGGACAGCCTCAACCTGGGTGAAAGACAAGAAGGGAGGCAAGACACAAAGCCTATATATAATGACCATAAAATGAACACAAAAAACTTGTTCAATCAAAATAACAATATGCACAAGCTATTATTATTATTACTATTATTATTTGTATTATTATAATTATTTGTATCATTCATATTCAATCATGACCATCATCATCATCATCATTATTATTATTATTATTATTAGTAACAACAACAACAGCAGAGGAACACATTAAATTATACATTACCTTAACACCATTACATTCATTCATCGTTAAAACTAGCTGGATCATACATCTAATTGAGCGGGGAGAGTACATCAGCCTGTGAGGGCTCAGACTGCGTTAAACAGCTCTGCAGATCCTGTGGGGGTGACTCACCTGGGCTGAGGCAGTGGGGCACAGATTGGCAGGCCGTCTGCCCCGAAGGCACTGGAGTCACAGCGGCACCAGTCATCAATGACATCGCCCTTGCCGGAGCACCAGAGCATGCTCATCATGGCCTCCTGCAGGGCCTGTCAGGGGGCAGAGGAGCATGCAGATGTGCAGTCAGGTGAAGCTGAGGAGTAACCATGGGCGATCATGGAAAACAGTACACTGAAAAGCTATCACACTGTCCAACTGTGGTATATCATGAATACTGAATGTTTTTGACCTTGGAGTATCCAAGACTTTGCATTCACTGGTAGAACATCACCATACGGAGCTCTATGGACGGAGGGTAAGCATAGATAGTCGTGAGCGATGAGTATTGTTGGAGATACAACTTGAACAAAATGGCAGCTCTCACCTGGTAAGTCTCGTTGTTGGAGACGAGCTCGTAGATGGGCGTGGCCTTGGTGATGTGGAGCAGGACAGGCTCAGCGGGACGTGCGGGCCCAGGGCTCATGTGGCAGAGGTGGCAGGACAGCGGGCATTGGCCCTGGCTGCTGCAGTCCATGCGCACCCCCGCCGCCATGCGCTTGGCACCCGAGTCCAGCAGGCTGGCAATGTAGGCCGGGTAGGTGAGCGTGCGGGGCTCCTTGTCGCGCTCCTCCGACTCATCTGATGGAGAGTTCCCTGGAGAGGGGGAGACAGACAGAGAGAAAGAGAGAGAGCAAAAGAGAGAGAGAAAGAATGAGAGAGACAGAGAGAGAGAGAGAGGGGTAAAGTGCAGGGCTCTCTTTAATAATGTAAGCGTTTAGCTGTTTATTGATCACAAACAAGAACACACTTTCCAAAAGAACAGTAGCCGAGCTGCTGTCACAGGGATTTTTTCACATCCAAAAGTCAAGGGTGGGGACTAGAGAGGAAGCAGCAGAATATTATATGAACAGAGGCAAGACTGATGGGAATAGTGAAGGTGTGAGGAGCCAGACCTGAACCAGGGACCACAGCATCACATAACACCACCACCACATCTCAGTACATTAGGCTGGTTAAATTGCTTTCTGAAATGTATAATACTGCATGCATTAAACATTGAAAAAGGACAAAAACAATAATGGAGAGTCATATGAGAAATGTTTATCTCTTAAATTGTTGTTCGCACCGAAGAGTGGAGGAAAAAACCTTGAAGAAAAAAACACTTTGCCTCAGTCCCCAAATGACCACTTTAGAGTGGGTTATTTCCAGTATGTGGTCCTCCCTTGAGTAGTTGACAGGACTAGCATTTTCAAAGACTTCATGAAACACGTGTTGTGCAAAATGCAGTAGCTGTCTCTAAAGCGTACAGTAAGTTCTCCCTGTTTTCTCCTCTGAAAGTATCAGAATACCATTAGCGCTCTCTCTCTCCCTCTGCTGAGACCAGAGCAAACACAAGATCACAAGCTATTTTGAAAGCTCAACAGCCAATTAGGGAATAACCCTTTTGCTGGTGCAGGCTTTAATAAAATAAGACAAGTTTATTACTCTAAAGGGTACGGGGAAACACAGCTACGGCCTGCAGATGGTGCTGCAACGTGAACCTCAGCTTCATGGCAGAGAGAACAGAAGTCACCTCTTGACTTGAAGGGAACATGAAATGACTGCAAACGGGCACCCAAAATTCCCTCCGCAGCAAATAAAGAGCAGAATAAAGAGCTGAGGCTCCTGGCACACATCAATCTGAACTCCAGCTTCCAACTTCCACAATCACCTCCGAGCTGAATTTTCTAATTAAGTTGAATTAATTTGGTGGAAATCACAGGGCTATGAACTTTGTGCCATTGCTACTCATGGACTCTTGGTTGCCTATGGGACTGTTTGTGTGATGTGAGGCCGTTCTGGGAGTCGGTGGGCTGACTTCTCTGCTCAGGAGGGACAACAGGAGGCACTGGAGCACTTGTGGGGCTGGCACAGGTTTGGACTGAAAGGAGCGAGCTCCTCTTCTTGAACACGAAAGCTGTGAGGCTTCATTCAGAAGCAGGAGATACATGATGGGCTACTCATTTAGTGCCCATTTATAGAAATACACTGGATGTGAATATAACAGTGAAGAATATGGCCAAAGAAAAACACTCAGATCTTTTACATGAACACACACACACACACACACACAACACTCACACAATTTGTGTCTTCTTTAAAGGGCATCCTGAGTTTAGTGTAAGCAACATTGTTTATGTTGAAAAGGGATCTAAAGGTTTTAAAGAAGCTTTAAAGGCTTCTTAAAGTTGTGCTTTGATGATGAAAAGTGCTGTTGTCTTTGTAAATCTGTCAGAGTCTCAATTAGTAGATTTGATAAGGGTGAAGGTTTTCAGATTGTGCAGCACAGAACAGTTAGAATATAGTACTAACTTAACATTTAGTGGGTTTTCAGTTTGTAATAAAAAAGAGGAAGACAAGAATGAAAGAACACAGAAAGAAAGGAAGAAGAAAGATAGAACCATCAAACCCTATAGCTTGTCACGGCCCTCTTTCACCATGTAACACTAGATGTTGCTCAAAGCCCTCTTTTGCATTTATCCCCAGTGAAATGCTGTGGGGTGTACCTGTCAGCTCCACACAATTCTGTTCAAGTGGGGCGTACAGAGTAAGGATGACATGATACAGAATATCTGTTCTTTGATGGAATTAATGTGACAATCCTCATTATATACTGTGGTAAATAGGCACAGAGACCTCTCAGGCCCACCAACACAGCCAAAGCAGAAGGAACTGATCTCATCTGATTCCTTGGAGGAAGGAAACGAAGATCCCCTGCGACTGTGTTAGGTGAACATCAAGGGAGTGCGAATTACCTCCTCAGACAGTGGAAAGCATCCGGGCACTTATGCAAATCTCTGTGACAAGCTGCTTCAGCTGGGACAGATGCGTGGTTGTTCCTCAACGTTTTCAAAAGGCACGACGTGCTACACCTCTACATAGATTATCATAAATGCTGTCAGGCACCCCTAGCAAGACGGCTCTCCAGAGCATTCACGCGCAGCACCGTTTGCATGAACAAACAGCGCGTATGTAAATGCAAACAGGCCCGTGCAGCAGCCTCTCTCTCTGATGAGTTCTTTTTTGCATTTGGCATAAGCTTCAAACGCTGGTTGTTTTTCATTTTGTCACTGTTTCCATGGAGATATCAGTCAGAGACAAAAAGTTGGGTGGCTTTCAGTGCTGCAGGTACGCCATGGACAACGTCCAGGCATCGGTTCTAATAAAGAGGGCTGTGACGGTGACACACTACCACGTCCCACTTGGTTTCCAGCTCTCTGTGGCCGAGTGGCCCTTTCGATCTCGCACTCGTTGATTTATTCCTCCACTTTAAGCACAGTGTGCGTGGGCTGCCAAGGTTTTACTGACAGGCGTCCCCCCCTGGCGCCTTAATGAAAATCCGCAGCAGCGTCTCTCTGCGGCCTGCTTATTTATGCCGTTTATTTACCCGTGATTGTGTCTGCCCAGTGACACAAAGAGCTGTGACATCTTGTTTGCGGAGCTCTCGAGGAACTAATTTCAGTATGTTCAAGCTACCTGTGTACAAAGAGGTGCACATCTCTGCAACGGAGGAGCGATGGAGGCCGACCGGCACGAGTCCTGTGGTGTGAATGCGAGGCAATTTACTAAGGATTTGCTCTGAACAGAACCATTTAGCCAAGGTCTCCCAGGAGGCAAGAGAATGCATTGAATAGAGGTGAAACATCAATCTAAATAGGCCTGAATAACAGCAATGTTTGAAACGGTCCCTGGAGACACTCTTGGGAGCTATTTTTCAAATGGACCAAAAGTAGAATTATGAGCAACAGCCAAATGAAAGAAGTTACTTTTCATTATTGTCTTTTCTATAAATGCACACATACTTTACAGTCACACAATGCACACGCATAAAACGCATAAAACGCATAAAAAGGTGTCAGATTTTGCCTCGAAGAATTTAGAGTGGTTTTGATAATATCAAAGCATATCTTGCGTACAGGCGGAAGCATCCATACCATGGCGAGCCATGAGAGCAGAATGTGCGCCCCATAGCAACAGCTCTATAATCAAATGTTTTCAGAGCGATGTTAGTATCCATGGGAGTTGCTAGGGGGATCTGAACAGCAGGGTGCTCTGCCAGCCAGGTGCTGTTCCACTGGCCTTATCTGTCCACATGAGGCAGACAGCTGGCTCTCCTTTCATGGGGAGATTACACACTGACCCCCCCCCCCCCCCCCCCCCCCTTACACACACACACTCCTGCCTCTGATGTAATTTACACTTTTGACGGGCACGGTGACCTTCACACACAGCTCAAAACTTTCACCTCTCCTAACTGACAGCGTTTGAAGCACCGAAGAAGGATTTGGAAGGACCAAAGACAAACCTATTTAAAAATGTAATTAAAAAAAGTAATATGTAGAGTTGTGATGAGCAATCTGAAAAACTGCACAACTCCCAGCAGCTGAATAAAAGAAAAGTATTACTGTGAGCACCTAAGTCTACGATGCTAAGTCTATACAAACACGAACAGGATAATGATGTGAGGGAGGCCCTGTTGTGCTGTAGTGCAATAACCATGCTTCAATATTAATTAAAATAAATCACAATTTTTAGATTTAGTAAAGATGGTTTATTTTTCTTTTTTCTGTAAATATGCCCGTGGCAATATATGTTTTCACTCAGCCCCCAGAAAAAGAGCTGTTGTGGGGAAGCAGAACAATCTGACATTCTAGGAAAACTAAACACTAAACACTAAGGGATGTTCTTGTTTAGAAAGCACTCATTTCCCTCAAGTTTCTTTCACTCTTTTCAGTAATATAATTCTATTTCACTTGCCTGAAACAATGCACTATGAATCTTCTGTTTGAATTTAACTCTGTATAATCACTGGGACAGGGGGAATTTGCTAAGATAAAATTCCCTATGATTTCCGCATAAATCATGTATGCCTCTCAGCTCGGGCCCAATCAACTGCTTCTGTGTTTTACCATCCGCTCGTTATTTTGCATTCCATTAAACCCCCTCTGACAATGAAAACAAATTAAACCCCCACTGCTCTTTAAAAAAAAAACACACGGATGTGTGTGAGAGTTAGTGCTCCTGCAGCAAGCAGTGGTGTTTGGCGGCGCTGGTGGCAGAGGCTCCCGTCCCACAGTGCAGTGCTACGCCATGGCGCCTGCCTGCTCTTCTTCAGGTGGTGACGGGCCTCAGCGGCGAAAGAATGAAAGATTAATTATAAAAGAGGGGAAGCCACCGGGGTCCTGTCTGTGCTGACCTCTAAAATGAGTAATCGGGGCCAAGCTGTGACTGCTCCATCAGGTCCTCGTGTCCAGGCCCCATTCTGTCACACGCCTACACACACACACACACACACACACACACAGGTCACCCCCGTGTTCAAATGGCAACTGGCCTGGCCCCGCTCATCCTCAATCTTCACCAAGGCCGGCAGCACGGCTCCGTCCATCTTAGTTATACATCCACCTCCCCACTGGCGGACGAAGGACAGAAGAACGACCAGGGAGGAGAAAAAGGGAAAAGGCCTTGCCCTCGGTCCGCAAAAACCTGCAGGTGTGCACAACCCGGAGGTCTTTCCAGTGGATTCTGCAGCAAGTTATATTTGTCTTAAGCATTATGGGCAGATAGGCGTCAATGCATCTTGTGCAAATGAGCTCTGACAGAAACCAGCATGCGCAGGCATGACGGATGATGCAGAGTGACAGATGGCGCTTGTGCTTATGATATTCTCCAGCTCCGTTGCCGATGACCCGCCTCGTAAACTGTACGCACACCAAGGGCACATTTCTGACAGGGCCTTATGCTACTTGTTACCAGGGCAGTGGGTACAAAGAGGAGACCAGCAATCAGGGTTTGGGGAGATTCATCAAAAGGGACTAATAACGTATATAAAATGTAATGAAGTTGATTATCCAGTCCAGTAATTACTTTTGACATATGAATGGCTCATTAGACTAAAAGGGGAGAGTGGATGAAAGCCCTCAGTGTTAATAGCCTTCACTACAAAGGTGTGGGACCTTAAATGACCCTGCAGAGTTCCAGTGAAGATAAAAAAGGCTTGTCTCTCCCTTAATACTGGACGGACAGAGCATCTGTCATACCTGGTCCCGGCTCATAAAGGAGTAAAAAACAAACAACAGGGAGAGGGAGAAGTTACATGTTGCTTCATTCTTTTTTTTTTCAGTGGGAGGGGACAACAAATGAGCTGTGAAATACAGTTTTAATTGGAGCTGTAGCAGAAGCCTCACTCCGGCTGATAGATATAGTATCTGCTGAGAGCCTAATTATACATTTCAAAGTGTGATGATTAAATTGTTTGTAAAGCTACACCCCTATTCCCTCCTCCTTCTCTCTGCTACACCATGATACGCTGTGTGTTAAGATAACAGGCTCCTGTTCATCTTGTTATTTAGGTAGAAAAGTTCTTGAAATGTGATCCCCCCCAAAATTCAAAGCACAATGTTTAACTTGCTGAATGTACTGGGACTGTACTCCAAATATTTACCGTCACTTTTAATTCCGTGCCTAGGACGGTTTTGTCAACTGTACCCTCGGCAGAGAGATCAATAAAAGCACAGTCTCAAAGTTCCTTGCTGACACGTTTGCACTCTGAAAATTATACCAATCAGTCTGTGTCAGCAGAAAAACAAAAGTGAACAAACACGGCTGCCATAATTAATTTTTTTTCTCTCCTTTAGCCTCGCCATGAGCTAGACAGCAAGCGCAATGGGTCTACTCGCACAGTATCAGTTCTCCCGATTGATTCATTAGTAAAACCTGCTGAGGTACTGAACGTTTGTTTTTTTTTAAGTTTTTTTTTCAGTTGGCTACAACTCGGCTGGAGTGTGGGCATTTCAAATGCGCAATTAATGAGATGATGATTATACAGGTGTGATGACTGATTAAAACTCAGTCATAATACACACAGATTTGGGGGAAATGAATTATTTATCTGATCATCAAAGTAGTGCCCAATGCACTGAGGCCTCTATCTGAGGACAGAGAGAACATAAAAAGGCTATTTTGTTTCCTTTAAAAGGAAAATGGCACTGCAGAGAGATTGCCTATGTTGTTCAAGGGGTAGCCATGCACCAAGATCGATTTAGCTCACTGAAATCTCTGTAAACATCTCTCTCTATACATACCAGCACGCTGCTTATTTCACAGGGCTTAAGGGCCTCTGAGACATCCGCTGCGCATTGCTATGCGCTCTCACAAAAGAAAGAAAGGATGAAAATATGAAAATATGCTGTGGAAAAAGCAGCATTAAGACCAAATTCTATACCTAACACCTATGGTTTTTCTTGAATACTTATTTTCACTGGCAGCAGACCTATTTTGTCCCTCTGAATTGCAGCCTTTCAAGTTGCGCTTGGACCATCCACTTTTGAGTTTTCCTAAAATAATAATCATATCTTTATATGAGTTATCATATCTCTTTTAATGGACTGTGAGCCTACCTGTAGTCTGTGCATTCTGCAGCTACCAGGCCCACCAGTCTCTCATCCCTTCCCCCACAGGGTAGATGAGTCTTCACAGGGAACACCAACCTTTGGTTATTTGTGTCATTATGTCACACCAGCGCAGAGTACATAACTGTAGAAAAATGCCAGTGCTGATTGAGACTTTTCCCTTTTCATTTTAAAAGAACCGTTAAGCTATATGTGCAGAAGAAACCATTTCCAGTGAAACTGGAAGCCAACCTCACTATAAAAGAATGGCTATTAAACAGTGCAGCAGCTTTACAGCACCGTTTCACATTCATTTATTTGTTTGTTTATTTAAAATCAGTTAGGAAGTCCTTCATTTCACAATGTTCAAATCTGTTGGTTATTACATCGCACAGTGGTCAGTCTCAGAGGTCTTGTTTGTGTCATAATAACATTCAATAATGTGTATTAATAATAAAGGAACACGCTCCTATTTATAACAATTTCATTACTTGTTCATGCGTCCTCAGTGGGTTGATCAAATCTAACCACTTTGCTTTTAACTTCCTCTCCGTATTTCTCTTCCTTTGCCCCTGTAATAACACAGCCTGCACATCTCCAACATCACACCCCCCATCCCACCCCATCCCACCCCACCCCACCCCCATAGAGAGCAGGCAAGGCCACAAGTAAAGTAATTACGACTATGTCAAAGCCACTACATCTAATTAACAAAGCTTGGAGGTGCATGTCATTATTAGAGCTTGTATGGGTGAGGAACCTGTTCAATGACAAGTTTTATTCTGTGCCAGGCATACAAGGTCATGTGTAGCCATCTTTTTCCTCATTAAAGAAGACAATTATAAGTCCTTCTGTACCAAAAAAGTACCATCACTGCTTAACATCATACACCATATTGCTAAAAACAAGATAGTAATAGCCCAGTCATCTTAAAAAAAACTCATCTTAGATTTCTAGACTGAACTATATCAAGCAAAAAAACAAAAAACACTTTGTAATCAACATAATGACATGCTGCTCACACTCCAACTGCTGATCAGTCTTGGCTTTTGCTTTTGTCACAGCAGAAAGGCTCATTGCCATTCTGAGAGTCTGTCTTTTCATCTGTTTTTTTGGGGGGCACAATGGCAGGTCTCAAGCAGCGTGTGTAAGGTGTGTATACTCGTGTGTCTCTGCCCACGTGTGTGTGTGGTGTGTGTGTGTGTGGTGTGTGTGTGTGTGTGTGGTGTGTGTGTGTGTGGTGTGTGTGTGTGTGTGTGTGTGTGTGTGTGTGTGTGTGTGCGTGTGTGTGTGCGTGTGTGTGTGGGGTGTGTGTGTGTGTGTGTGCGTGTGTGTGTTTGCATGGGGATACTGGACTGTCCTGGGTTGTTCTGGGTCATCCGTGGCAGCACTGATCCGGAAGAGCCGCCCCCCCGTGGGCCAGGTTCAGTCACGGGTCAGCACACTCCAGAGACAACCTGCTCTCTCTCCCTCTCCCGACACACCCAGGCCCTCCATGTCAGATGAAACACGTTAACCTTTCCTCTTTGCACCCACGCCTCTCCACTGTACACACACACACACACCCCAAGATCTGGTATTTCATGATTTATCACAGAGATGTCTAGAACATATTGAGCTCCTGGAACCTTTAGCTTTTTTACAGTGTAACCATGTCTCAGTCGTCTCTTAGAGTCTGTTAGAGAGCTTGCACTGGTACTACTACAGCTGAAATCCCTGTGTAAACATTGCTTTCATGTCCAAGACTGTATTCCATCACTTACTGTGTCGGTCCCTGTTTCTTTGTTCTTCTAGTTCTGGTCCCTTTTGTCAGTTTAACAAATGTAGTTTTGTTCATGCAGTTTTAAGTGTACCCTTGCTGTGACATCCTGGCCATTAAAGTCCTGATATCAGTGGAGGTATGATTCCAAACACCATATCAGTATAAGCCAGCACCAGTATAATTGCCAATGTGCAGGCTGGACCTGAGGCTGCTCTCTGCACTCCTGTGTGTCCTTATGGAGTTCTCAAAGCACGTACGAATGAACCACAGCAACATTGAGAGAGCGCCATTGCCAAGCTACAGTAAGATATATAAGCAACACGTTAACAGCATTAGAGAGGTGTAGGATTCATACCTCCCACTTCGTCTGCGCTGCACTCATTCTGTCACTGATCAATTCCAGCTCTGCTATGCTTTTTCCCACCCACTTTGACGGGGAGCAAAATGGTGCTGTCTCGCTGTTGCCCCCACGGGAGAGACAATCTCACAGACGCCTCTGATTCACCAGGGCAAGCTACGAAGGAGGACACGTTCACGGCTTCGCCTGACCAAATATGCACTTCCACACGTTGGGGAGGGAGGAGGAGGAGGAGGAGGAGGCCCAGCCATTCTCATGGATAGAAAACGAACACGGATGCCGCTGCGGTGGGGAGTCTGATTAGCGCAGGTGACGCTAGCAGAGGGGCGCGCAGCGAGGAACGGAGGACAGCTGGAGGGGAATCCGGTACCGCTGGTGCTGGTGCTCTGACAGGCAAGGCTGTCTGCGTTTTCAAGCAGGCCGCCTCTCCACCCCTTTCAACCCAGAGGGCTGAACGCCCTCCTGAAGGCCCCCCCCCCCCCCACACACTATCCCAACCACCCCACCTCCACTCCCTTCTCTCTCCCCTGAGATGTAATTAACAAAGAAATTACAGTGGAACACACCGCCAAAAGGCCTCTTTGTCTCCACCAAGACTAAAATGTGTTAATCCTTTTTTTCCCCTCATTACAGGAAAATGACTCTGACATAAAAAAGGAGAAAGAGAAAGAGAGGGACAGAGAGAAAAGGGGAGAGAGAGAGAGAGAGACAGAGAGAGAGAGAGAGAGAGGGAAGGTGCGAGCTCCCATGAAAATACCCCGGCTCAATAAAATCACATTACCTCCATCATGTCCTGCGGTGTGGTGTGCATTTTACACTCCTTCCTCTGGTTGAACTCTCCATAGTCCTTATTAGTCATTATCAAAACGCATCTCTAATTTAGTTAAATCCATTCAACTAATGCATTTTAATAAGTATTTTAAAGTGGCGAGAAGAGTGTCTCTGCCACTGTATAATCCACCTCTTTGAGGCACAGCTATGTCATGCTTCATTATTTAATGGACAAAAACATTTTCCACAGGTTTACTTGACGCGTTAGAGATCCTCAGGGCTCAAGGCAAGTTGTCTCCCCACCTGGTTTCACAAATGAAGGTGTAGCTCTGTTTCCAGCTGTGCTCATTTCCAATGGCTACGTATTCCGTCAAATCATTAGACCGTTGTTCTCTCACTGTGCTTCACTACAGTCATTGTCATCTGGGGGAGTGCTTCAACCCACAGTGTCAGTAATAGTTGTTGACCAAGATTACATCTGAAACGACCTTTAACCAATCGTAGTAGAATGGAACACTATCATTGTTGTGACTCAAGACCAAAACACGCTTTTTTTTTTATACTATACTAACTCCGTGGACTGACCAAGGCCACCAGAGTGTGACTGAAATGCAAAACAACTGAAAGGCAATATTTCTACTGAAGGCCTACCTGGTGACACAGGCAGCTAGAACAAACAACCAATATGAAGAAAGAAATTATAGGAATGCTAGGTCCACAGGAATTAGCTGGGAGGGCTAAACTCATCCCTTGTTGAATGCAGCGCGTGGCGCTAGCTGGCTTATCTGACCCGGTGGCTGACACTCAGGCAAGTATGGATTGAGACTGTACAAAGTGCTATAATATAGGGCTGATAGGATGGCTTTCTTCACCCACCTCTGTAATTCGATGCCCTTTCAATTCTGATTTATTCAGATTCTAACTCCTCAAAAAGACCATAAATTGAGAATCCTTGCTCAGGATCGACTCTTTCATTCCAAGAATCAATGCTCTCCATTTCAGACCTGGGTGTAATTATGCGGTGGCTGCTGTACAGTGCAGTGGGGAGATGTGAAATGGCACCCATATAAGGCAAGGATATGGCTTTAATTGCTTTGACTACTATGGAGATAGAAGATGGCACACATGACGTTTTTTTCAGGGTTCTCTCATTCATCTCTTTATTCCCTTTTAGGGGCCTTGAGGAAAATCACTCGTCTGCATATTTCTGAATGTGTTTCGCCGGGTCTGAAGGCCAGATTTGGCTTCAGGTGATGTCATGGCAACATGGCAACGGGGGAAGGGAAACAAATCAATAAGGAGTCAAGTTTACGGGCGGTGCTACGGCCCAGTTTCATCAGACAGCATGAAATTCCTGCCGGCTTTTACGGACTCTATCTCTCAAGTCTTGTGCCCAGTCAGACAGAGAACGGTGCACTGAAGCAAAGAACATCTGGCACCGACACAAGCGTGTTTATGTATCAGAAAGCACATTTCATGATGTGATCAAACATTAAAGACATTTTGCTTTCACTGTTGCATCCATCGATTGAGCAGCATCAGGGAAAACGGAGCAGTCAAAATAGCAGACACCACGTCCAAATTCTTTAATGTTCCACCCGAAATCATCACATTAGCACTCTGAAGCATGCAAAGGGAGTCTTACCCTCATATCCACCTCCCATCTCACACTTCCCATGCAGCATACGTATCTGCTCTGGTGTGATTAGAACAAACAACGAGCAAAACAACCTGAAATAAGAAGAACGGTTCTAGTGCACTCCGTCAGCGGGTTGAAGCGCTGGAGTTATTTCTGTGCAAATCAGCGTTCATTTCCTTTTGTATTTCCGTTTTTTTTCCGTTTCGAGCTCTTCGCTGCTTTATTGTCTGAACCGATCTTCATCAAAGTCGCTAATGAGTTCCATTGGAGCTCATTTCAAGAGGTGATTAGATTCCAGTAATAAATTATGTGTGTACTCAGCAGGATATTATCCTCTGATGGCTGCTCTCCATGTAGCAGCACCACAGTGCTCTCAGGATGTCATCTTCATTACACCGAATTTCAGTGGCATAGGATAGCCTAGTGCTGGTCTCTTGTATGTTCGCGCTCTCTACTCTACGCCAGATGCCCCTGTCTTTCTGTGTGGCTATCTCTCCCTACTCTGTTCTGTGTGTGTGTGTGTGTGTGTGTGTGTGTGTGTGTGTGTGTGTGTATGTGGGTCTTTTACAAACACACACACACTAATGCCAAGCAGGGATCATTTCCCTTGTTTAGTGCGTTTAGTACACTTGAACAGAAATAAATTAATAAAATGAACTAAAATGAAATGCCTCTTGAAAGTGGCATATGAGGAGTATTTAAAAGTGTTTTAAACACAGTGAGAGCTCTTGAAATATCTTGCTGTTGTCTCAACCTTGTTTCAGGTTAATGTATCTTTTAATAAATATGTTTACTTTGGTCTGTGCCTTAGGGTCATTGTTCCATACAGACTGTAATCTGGTCGCTATGTGATGTTGCTAATTAATGCTGTTTGCCTCACAAGGATTACCCACAGAAGCTGTCACATGCTGATTAGCGTAATTACAAATAACACAAAGTAATTATCTATTACTTGGGGATAAAAAATTTGGCTAAAATAGCAAGTGAAATGGGAGGACAAAGCCTCTCATATACTGAAGTAATGTTTAGTAACAAGGCGTTATGTGTTAGCTCATTTCATTATGTGTTCATTAAAATATGAGAACTAGATTGTGCTATATATTGCTTTGTCAGTTCGCACACTCATCACATTCTGTCCCTCATTATGAAACTCTCTCCTGAACCATAAAAAAAATGACATAGCTTTAACAATAAAATCCATCCAACAGCACCTTTATGCTTACTTTAGAGATACCAATATGTTATTGGTAATGCAAAAAAAATCGTTTTAAAATGACCTATGGCTGCAAGTAAACCATACATTTTTGTGTTCATTTTCGTCTCAAAATGCTTGAAAAGTGCACATGTAAACCCTACACCAGCACCCACTAATTGATTTTTTTCTTTGCTCTGGCAGGTATGTTTGGACATTACATTAACTGTAGCACACACATATTCAAATGCCCATTTAATTTAATCGACTGAGAGAGCTTCACCCCCCACCAGACACCTTCCTACACTTGTCTGACTTTCATGTTTGCGGCTTTATTCCTGAAAATGAAGTTCCCATTAAAGCTCAGGTGATTCATTGCCCTTGACAGAGGCGGCTGTGCTATGGGTGCCGACAAGCACGGCATGATGCCATTTGGGCTGCGAGCAGTGGCACCGCCACACCAAAGGGCACATCGCTACATAGCAGACTTCCTGCTTCCTGCCTGCGGAGGTGGCACACTGGAGCATCATTTGGAGTCAACCATCATGACCTCTCCTGCTGCCCCGCCCTACTGAATGCAGGCTTGCAGTAAAAACAGCCACTTAAGCAATATAGTACGAGTGCGAGTGGGGTAGGTAAGGGATATTCCCACGGGTGGTGTTCGGCCGTAGCCACGAGGCCGGAGGCCGAGTGGCGCAGGCAACAACACCCGTGGGAATATCCCTTACCTACCCCACTCGCACGAGTACTATATTGCTTTTATAAAACAATTTTATAGTCAACCAATTAACATTTAAACACGAAGTTATTGATTTTTATTTCGCCATTGTTTCTCCGCAACAAAAAAATAGTTCCATTGTCAACGTCTTTTGGAATTATAAGAACTTTGAATTAACGGTTATCGCTTAATTGTATCAACGTGCTATAGAATGTTTCATCGCGGAGTGATTTATTATTAGCTGTGAAAAGTCCGAGTTGGGATGTCCTGGGATATTCCAACTCATGGAACGTCTCTCGTCCAATCAGAAACAGCTAAATAATTCAATAGAACCCAATTGTTTTATAATTCACAATAACCACCGAATGTCTTGCAATAAGCATCGCAGTGCTGACAGGCCTGGCAAGTAAAAGAGTGGCAAGGCAGCTAGGGGGGAAATCCGATTTAATGGCTGATTTAATGCCCCTTGTGTGGCGGAATGGAGGGAATTTAGTTATAATTAGGTAAGATTGACAGCTTCTTTGAGGTAATTAGGCACAGGTTGATGGAGCTCCCAGGTGGCAGAAAGGGAAATATGTGTCAGCTTCTCTTGCTGTCTAGAATTAAAATGGTTATCTTGTGGTGTGGGTAGGGATGGTGAGATGTGTCTCCCTTATTTGTGAATCTTTTTGTCTATGCATTGCTACTTGTAATGTGACCTTACAAGCAATACCACTTCAATAAGCTTTGGCGTATGATGAAACAGTTGTTTGGCCTGACAATATGTATCAATTATTATGTCTGTATGGCATTAGGAAGCTGATCCATCCATCTGCCCAACCACGATTCATTACCCACTCGTTTTAAAAAGGAGTTTCTAAACCCTTTTAATCTTGTTCGCTGCTCCCAAGGACAAGTCTGTTTTTCACTCTGTATGTGTGCCAAGATTTGACGCCTTTTTACATGCTTTGGTTGTTCATGAAATGCATCAATAAAAACTAAAATAGTAGTCTCTATGTTCCACATATTCTCTATGTCAAAGTATTTGCTATGTTCAAAACATTAAGAATTTGTAACCCA
The DNA here is from genome assembly GCF_900700415.2 of Clupea harengus. Classification (NCBI taxonomy): domain Eukaryota; kingdom Metazoa; phylum Chordata; class Actinopteri; order Clupeiformes; family Clupeidae; genus Clupea; species Clupea harengus. The sequence continues at coordinate 13,696,745 of NC_045176.1, forward strand.
AACAATGGAAAGTGGGTGATGGTGCGTACACAGAGCTTCTGTAAAAAAAACAAGTGAGTGACAGCTAGAAGTCATAATGGTTATTGCAAGGCATACGGCCATCTCAGAATTGTTTTACTTTCTTATTACCACAATAATCTCATATAGCTTCACGAGAGAGAAAACAAACAAAAAATACTTAATTTAATGGTCCGAAGTAATGCGAAAGAGACACACTCAAGCCATATAGGTTATCTCACTTTCACATTCCAGACATTTTAATGACGCAATCTTTGAGTTCTTGCAAGGAGATACAATCATCACAAGCAGAGTCTTCTGAGATATATAGTGCGCAGCAACACCGGGATGACTCAGCAAAGAGGTTCTATGGTAGGGTTTTGTGCATTTACCCTGTCCATAAATAGAGTTTCATCCATTCAAACACGAACCGTTTTAATAGAGTCGGCTGAAATAGGTGCTCAGAGCCTTGTCATCTTACAAATACATTTCTGTTTTACTCTCCGCAAGGAAAGTTGCAATGGCTTCTGACTAGAAATGATGAAAGCCAGATTAAACATGCAGGTGAAAATCTGAGGATGTCAACCTATGTTGTGCACCATTTAGTAGGACTGACTCTCATAAAAGCTCTTTGTAATGTAAAACAGAAACAAATGTGTACGGGAAGGGGATTATCTTTCCTTGGCTAAGCAGCAGGTTGTAATCAGAAGTGCAGTTCACTTCTTTCACTGGGAATAATAAACTACACAGCCACAGAAAGAGAAAACCACTTCGGCTGTATTTTGGTTGCTCACTTGCTTGCTTCCAATTGCATCTCGACTGGAAAACCTATCAACACTCTTGCCTCTTCAAAACACGTATTCCACTTCACCTATACTGTGACTGTCCACAAATGCTGATTAGTATGATAACCTACCCACCACCCAATAAGTGACAATGATCCCCACTTCCTGCATAATGCAGCGCCAGTCACAGTGCGATGGTGATGGTTGACTGTGCTGGCATCATACTGTGCAAAATGAATGAAGAGATGGTAGAAAGAACAGGATTCTGAGCTTGTGCCACATGCAGTCTATCTAATCAATGCAATAATGCAAGGACAAGCCCCCCAAGAGAAGAGTGGGAGAGAGGGAAAAACATCTCTGGGCAAGGTGAACATGTTCTTGATGGTGCAGTGGAGAGAGAGAGAGGGAGAGAGAGAGAGAGAGAGAGAGAATCTAGGAGGGAAAGAGTGTTCTACCCCCTGAGGACCTGGTGGATAGGTTTTCACTGACCCCTGGCTACACACCCCTGGGGACTCGCCTCCCCACCTGCAACACATTGGGAAGCCCTGCTAAATATTCATTTATCTCGTTGCCTGTCTCCTCAGATACCAATCAATTCTAAAATAGTGCAACCTATTTATTTCCTCCCTACTCTCTCTCTCTTTCTCTCTCTCTCTCTCTCTCTTTCTCGCTTTCTCTCTCTCCCTCTCTCTCTCTGCTGCAGAGGGATCAAACATTCCTGACTGTTTGGCTTCCAGAGCAGAGGCCTATCCCCGGCAGTTATCGGACAAAGGATAATAACGGCGAGAGGCAGATGATGCCTTTGAGGGATCGATAGACCAGGATGTAAGGGCCCTGCTTTGGAGACCACCCCCCTCTTTCCCTCTCCGATTTTTCTAGGGTGTTATTTGACACGGTTAGAAGGTCAAATCATCCACAACTTCACCAACAGAAAGGCTTGGTGGAACAGTGGACTCACAGATTGACCTAGCTTTAGCTACACGTGCCCCATGACATTCCAGATCTTGAAAGTGAGACTTGTGTTCCCTTCTCAATATTTCATCAGAGTAATTTGTATGATAATGCCAATCACATCTATTCTATCTTGCTGTGTTTTTCAGATGTGTCTTTTTGTGTGATTTATTGTGTCGCTTTTGCCCGTGGGTGATTCTGCTAGTGCATGCAAATGAGGATTCCGAATGTTCACACATGGTCATTTACACCGTGCAAAAACAGTCAACAAAAGAAGGTAAACAAAAACATTCTGTCCACTTTCCAAAAGATATGCACACAAGCATTTGCATGTGTCAGAACTGCTGTTATGTACTGTATATTCACCACCCTTCAAAATACCAAATTAAACACTAAAGTCAAACAAAGAAGAGAAGTCGTCCCCCAACCCCCCATGATGTCCTCAAGCTCCATAGAACAGATCCGATCCGATCAGATCTCCTCTCTCTCCCTACACCACCCAGTGAACTGTTCATTGATCCCTGTGTTAGTCAGCGGGCTCAAAGGTATGATTTCAAACACAGCACATCCATGTATCTGCTGGCTGTTTGTTCACCCTGTGCACATTCATTGTATCTTTCCACTTTACCTGTACACTTTTTTGTATTAGTGCTGTGATGCTGGCTGAGGGCTAATTGCACTTGTGACACTGTGCACAGCTGCCGAATTTTCTATGGTAAAAATTATTATTATATATATTATTATTATTTTTTTTGTCACACATGAGAACGTGCAGGTAATTAGACACTGAGTTAACCATTTGCACCCGCACTGAGGGGACACGGCCCTTAAGAAATAGTTGATAATGGAGTTTAAATACAACAGTGCAAATCACTGAGAAAGATCAGGAGATTCATTGCTCTTGCCAGAGCCGGCTCTGCTATGAGGGCAGCCATCCTATAGCTCTCATTTTCATGCATGTCAACAATATGGCTACGGCAAGAAATAAAAGGAAAAAAGGTGAATGTATGGATATGGATTGAACTCTAGCATTGTGGCATATGGATTGAAAACTAACTCTAGCCTTGTGTCATATGGATTGAAAACTAACTCTAGCATTGAGTCAATGGCTGGGTTTCCATCCAACTCCAAAATCCAAAATTTGGCTCAACAAAGTGTGAATCCGAGAGCGTTTCCATCAGTTGAGAACTTTCTCCTAATCAAGGGAGGAGTTGGGAACAGCTGTGGGATCAAAAGGTAAGTTTGTCAGGGCAACTTTAACGGAAACACCTGATCAAATTGCAACAAATGTGAATTCATGCAATTAAACCCATTTCCAATAAATCTTAGTCGAATAATACCCTATGCAAATAGCGAGTTAATCTATCCCCTCCAGCAAATTAACATTTGCATCAGAACATTTTATGCAAAATTCAAGCGTTTCCAGTCAGAATTTCTCATTTGAAAAGTCAAAATGTGCATTAAAATGTTGGATGGAAACTCAGCTACTGTTAAGGATGGGCAAAAATACATCAAATACATAAAAATGTATTTTGATATAAAATACTGAAGTTGATCATTTGATAATATTTGGCATCTTTTCACTGTTTAATACTGGCATAATACAAATATGTTTTGAGAAGCGCTGTTTCGTGATGGGGAGTATTCAAGCCAGCTCGATGACCATAGCCATCTCAAGAAGACAAAAAACAAACATCAAATTTCATGTCATCCAATCAGGGAGAGCAATAATGACGTTCAATGCCTGCACCCTTTCAGAATTTTACATCCAAGTGACCTGGTCTGCGTCGCCTTATCAGACATACAATTTGTCAGTTTTTGTTGAGCAGCTTATGTCACCCGGACTATAAATTGGCCTTTACACTGAATCAGAAAAGATAAATGAGGCATTAATCTCTCATTTGCAGTTTGTCTTCAACAAGCATGGGCAGAGCGCTGAGCACACCGCTCTATCTCCAAAGATGCATGCAGAATCATACATGTTACATCATCATGTATACAGTTTTGGGGAAACTATTTTCTATACTATAACATTATACTATTTTTATACAAATTACATAACCATTTTTATGAGACCCATCAAACACAAATGACAAAATACTATTTTGTATTTTAAATACATATTTCAAATACATGTATCAGAAATGCTGCCCATCCCTGGCCATTGTGACACTCTTGTCAACTCCTGATGCTCGGTGCAATACACATAGCCTGTCAGTGAAAACACAATGGTTCTTGCACCTGCTCCTAATGTATTTTCATTGTGTATTCAATGTGTATTTACCAATGTACTATTATAGTTTTCATGTACAACTAGTGAGCTAACTGGCTCGGATCACAGAACAGAACTACACAGTGAAAAGCCTTGGCAGGAGGTGTGTTTATATGTGCTTCATATTACCATATACCATCACATTGAATTTGAGAATAATACAGAACTCACCTATACAAAACATACCTAAAACAGTAAAACAGAATGTGCAGAGTAAACCATTAAAACCAAAGCCCATGAACCAATTTAGTTTGAATTCATCAGTTACATATATTTTCAATATGACCTCTGAATCACGAATAGCCCCTTTAAATAACAGAATATTATATAATGTAATGTGTGCACTGCTAAATCTCTTAGAGAAGGAAGGATTTGATTTTCACATCTTGACACTTCACAAAGGTGCTAACGGTATTCAGAGCCAAGAGATTCAGCTGCTTGAAAATCATCTGCAGCATCCCAACACTCTTAATATAAACCCAATCAGCAACTCCAATCACATGATAAGCACGTCAATACAGACTTAACAGCATTAGTTATGAAATGAAGGTCTGAAATCAGATAGTAGAAATAATATAGACTAATGAATATACTGAAATCAGATTACACATGCTACTGTACCAAACAATCTCCTAATGGACGATCTTGACTTCTGTACACTGCTAGCATGTTTTCCATCTCGTGAGCTTTTGTAACAGCCGAGCCCTCCGTGTAATGCGTTATTAACTTTTAATTATTCTCCGAGGTCCAACAGGGCCACCTATGAGTGATGAAGCATACTTACTGTTCACTCATGTGTGTCTGTCTGTCATCATAAAAGAGGTCAGAAACAGCATGAAATATTTATGTCACATAGTGACACACAAACACACACACACACACACACAAACATTTTCAGGACCAGACTAAGCAAGGAAGGCTTTCAAGTAAATGATTGAGCATGTGGTCAGTATACCAAAGGATAGCATTAAAAAGTCATGACCTGAAGGTTCCCGGCTACACGACATCCCAAAATGTTGTCACTTGACTACCTGTTAAATATGACAATTCGAAGGGGATAAATCATAAAGAACATTACAACACTGTTCTTAAGGTTCTACCTCTGTAGAATGTTTTGTTCAGTGAACACACACTGCTAAGCACATTTAGGTGCCTTACGACTGCTATGCACTACTTTTAGGTGCCTTATTGAGATGATTTCCATCATATAAGCACATCTTTCTCCTTGGCACCACTATCAGAAGACGAAGTGGCTTCCATCCTTCAGAGCAATAACTGTCATATCTAACATGCGGAGGAAAAGACAGAGAAGTAAATCGTTTGAGTCATGGTGTCATGACAGTTGCCTCTCTCCAACCATATGGCTGATGGGTGGCTGTCACACTGGTGATTGGTGCGGTGACGGACGTGAGCATACTGGCACGAGACGTGACTGCTGCTGGCAGTGCCAGGAGCCTCGCTCTTGCACGCCTGCTCTCTCTGTCATTTGGTGTGCCATCAAAGAAACAGAGATAAAGAGGAGGGTTAAATCTCAATTCACACGAGAGGAATTCCATTACTTTACGTAAGATGGGGTTTGATGGGGGCCTTGAATCATCATAAATATGTTGAATACTGCACTGAAACGGAGTTAAAAGACAGGGAAAATATTGATTTAGTTATTCAGTCTGTGCTTTAGTCACTGCTCACAAGCAGGCCTTGGTGTGCGCGTTTTATTTAGTCAGTAATACATCTAGCTTGGCCATACATCTATGAGCAGATTTCGAATACTGTGGAGAAAGCATGCCTACAGAACAGAGTCCACACTGACTGGAGTCTAATTTGTATGCAACACAATGCCTGCTCTACAGTGTTGGCCAAGATGTAACCTGCCAAAGAATAAATGAAACCCCATCTTCCTTAGCAAACAGGGTAAACTTGCTCTACATCATCCCTCATAATTCAATAAGAGGAGCTAATGAGACTCTACAGTGGCATCTCAAGCTCTCTTATCCCTAAAGCAAACTCATCTCTCTCTCTCTCTTTCTCTGTCCCTGGCTCTGATAAATACAGCTGTGATACCCAAACTGACCTACAGGGGGCAAGTTTGCTGCACTGAATAGTAGCATCGGCTGGTCAAGGCTTGAACCAGAGGACAAGAACATTTCATTCTTCACAGTATTCTCTTTTTATTCATTTAATTTTATTCCCATCACATACACATGCAAACGTTCACATGCACACAGAGAGATGCACACAATCATAGGCGCACACACACACACACACACACACACACATGGGCACACAAACACACACACACACTCTTTTTTAGCATACTGCACATTGCTAGTGGCATCTATGTTTGTATTGCTTAGTCTTAATTAGGACATCCATTCTGCGGTTTAAGTCAAAGACCAATTACTTAAAATTTGACTTGGCAAATCAGTTTTGTTAATACGGATGGAATTACAGAGGATGTTCTGCCTGGTTGGACCCTTATGACATGAATTTCAATACATTTGTCCAACCACTAAGATCAGCAATCTTTGCTGTCCACCCATTAAATCATCCTACATCTCTCTCCTCCTCCTCTCTGTCACTTTGGTACATACTGATTAATTCATGCGAAAATATCAGCCAAAGTCTTCACACTTTAATATTGGTGTATAATATTTTTCATTATGCTGTTATGCATAATATATGCATGAAGGACATATTCAGACATGCACACACAGGTACTTATGCACTATTACTGGAACACACTGTAATGTCATGTAACGTGTATATATGAAAATAGCATTTTCACTTCGTCCTAGCGCTCTCAGCCGACTGCTTTCATGTAAATGTCCTAACCTGAGGAGACGCTAGTGGTCCATTGGATTAAGCCAGGCTTTGATATCTCACAGTGTATCACACAGAGCCTGCGTCAGTTATTTAATGCGTGTCTTCCTCATGTGAAAGTGATGTCAATTGCAACTGAGGACCTAATTTTTGAATTCACAGGGTTCAAGAGCACCGTGCTGTCTGTGGAGGTTTAGGGAGATCATTTCCAAACTATCCTTCACAGATCTACACGGATACCTTTCCTGGCTGCTGGACAATTCCCATGAATGCTACATACAAAAGGGTTGATTGTATCTTTTTATATCAAAAATATCCATACCCAAAACATTTTCCTATGGTTTAATCTCAAATCCCTATACTATTTCAAATGTAGGGGTTTCTTTTTTCTGCTTGCAAAAGCAGACAGAGAAAAAAAGAAATCAATTTCCACAGACGAAGCGTTAAACCAACAGCTCATAGATCAGTGTCAGCCAATCAGAGCGCTGGATTGCGTTGATAAGGCATTCCTCAAAGTAGCCGTGGTCTTGATGAAAAGCCTGAAGCGCAGCTCTCATCACTCTTCATTTACTCCCGCCTCAGAAGCCACGCAGACCAGTTCACAGAGCCACGCCGGATCACTTCCCTATGCATGGAAGCGCAACACAACAACAACAACATAGAACGCTCTGCAGAAACAGACACGACAACACACAAACAAACACATTCAGAAGCACAAAGGAATGCAAACCTATAAGCACACACACGCGCACGCACGCACGCACACACATGCACACACGCACACACACACACACACACACACACACAAACTGATTCTCAGCCATACACACAAGGCTAATTCTCCCAACCTGCCCCCATTTCTTTGTCTTGGTTAGTATTTGTTTTTAAATGCCATACCATTTTATGACCTTGGAAGCCTTTGCTTAACAGAGGCATCAGTGCAGTTGCATGCCCTCCCATTCTACCACACCAAGCATTTCCACCAGAGATGCTGTTAAATTCAATAACAACAAAATATATATATATATATATATAGGCCAATAAGTGCAGAGCACATGCGATGGACTTCTATTTGAAAGTGCGAGCATTGATTACCAAAACAACAAAATCAATTACATTATGCAAAGTGGATTGGATATGCCACGGAATTGCATTCCAACATTCTAACCATGGCTGGGAAAATATTCCAGAATCGGGCTGTGATTGCTATACAGTGCTGTTATACCGCAGGAAGTCAATTTGACTTTCTTTGACTGGTAATGCAATAGAGTCATTAAAACACCTATTTAAATCAGAGGGTTAATGTTCCAGGCTGATGCAAACTGAGATAAAAGCTCTCTGCTGAGACTCTAGGATCCTAAAATCCATAAAGAAATTTTATACCACTATAGGACCAAAAAATCTGCCCATCCTCTGAAATGTAATGCAAGTTTAAATGGCCTGTACCAGTATTCAATATTACTGTGACTCCTATCTTCATTGCTATTCATTAAAAAATATTATTTTTTCCAACTGTTAGCAAATTCAAATTCACGGAATCATTGTCGATGTGTGTTCATTTATGTAAACATGGAGGTTATGATACAATGAAAAGCCCAGTCCCCCTAAAATCCCCCGGATCAAAAGAAGGCAATGATGCATGATGTAGGCCTAGCATGATCAGTAATTAAACCAGACTGAGGCGCAAGGAGAGATTACTGAGCTGTGAGCTGCAACACTTCTGAGAGAAGCCTGAGGAAGATGATGGATGTGAGCCCAAGGCCTTTTCCAAAACCATAGACTTTGTAGATATGGGCCTCAAACACAGCTCTGATGGCTCTGTAGAGAGGATGCTATTTGTGTCACATGACCTCATTAAATGATGCTGAAGAGTTTCTCGTGAGTTCAGGAAATCTCCTTCAAAATGCTTTCATTTTTTATGAGACACCAAATGCAGCAGAGGAACCCCCCCCCCCCCTTTTTTTTTTGCAGAACCCAAAAAGGGGCTTAATCAACCAGTAATATTTTGCATTAGCAGTAAAGATATGCTTCAGAAGGAAAATCAGTTTAGCTCATTTTTTTAATCTACAGCTATAATAAAAAGGGAGTCAACCACAGAGACTGATAGACGAGAGTGAGAAAGAGAGCGACAGAGAGAGAGAGAGAGAGAGAGGGAAAAAGAGAGTGAGAAAGAGAGAAAAAGAGCGACAGAGAAAGAGAGATTGAGAGAAAGAGAGAGAGAAGCAGAAAAGAGAAAGAGATAGGAATGAGAGAGAATGCAATCCAGAAATACAAAGGCTGCCAGATTCAGTACCAAGGACAAGACTCCTCTGTTCTCATGTCTGTCTATTGTAAGTCCAGGGGGTGTCAGGAGGGTGTGCCCCTTCGCTGAAGGACAGGAAGACCTGTGCATTACTCCAAATTACCTCTGGACAAAGGAGAAGACCTCAAACTAATGCTTGCCATACAAACCTGCCTTCCTCCCTTGTGGTGCGACTAACAAGATCAACAGGGAAATGGAGACGTTGAGAAATTTCTCTCAGTTTGAAATAAATTTAGCACGGTTTCCATATGAGACTGACCTCAAAACACTCCTTATCATTCTGAACTGCAAGTTGGCATTTTTTTCATTGAAGAAGAACTGACGAACTGATGAGCAATGGATATACCAAAGAGCCACAAAGGCAATGTTTAAAACAAGACACGCTTCAGACATAATTAAAATGGATTGGCTGAGAAATTTAACTACCATTTGTCTGCCTTTAAATATCTCACTGAGGCCAAGAAGCCATGTAAATTGTAAACATCAGAGAGATAGTATACTTCATATATCTTCAAGCCTAGCCAGTAAAAATGATGTTGGCATCCACTTCTATAAAGCCGTGCAACTGCTGCATTGGAGATATGGGGACCTAAGGCAGCGCAGTGCTGAGTAGTGAAGATCTATATTACACAGCCCTGACATGGATACCAGATTAAAATATGTGCATTTAACCCAATACATTCAGCAAGATGAGCTGAAAGATACCTTTGAAAAAAAAAAAAAAACATTTTGGTGGACCAACAACCGTGTTTTGAGATTTTAGTTTTTGCATTTGCACAGCCACAAGGCATTTTGACTACTAAGACAGCCTGACAAAATGTAAATTCTCTTTAGTGATCAAGACTTCCAGAGTTACCCGTCACTTCAGGTTGTGGCAAGTGATGACATGGTGCCGTGGTGCAATTGTGTGAATAAAGACGTAGAAACTGACAGAACCAAAAAGGACATGAACATTTGCATATTGGCAGGCTGTCAGGGCAAAATCTCATATCGCAAAACAAAATCATTTTAATTTCAATATAACTCAACCCATCATAATAAGAGGCAATCTTCTCTTAAATTCAGATATTGAACAATTTATCTGTAATTAACTTTGCAAAATCACTGTTAAAATGTGGATAGGATGTGTTGTATTTCATTAAACTGCAAATAGGAATCTTTATCATTAGGTATAAAGAGTCATCTAAAATCTACATGACTAATCTGTGTAAATGCTCAGTAATGGCACCAAGTCATATATATCAACAAATGAGAGATGACGTGTTTTGCGCCAATAGCAATGACAAATAGACCTCACAATTCATTATCATATGGATGAGGTATTCTCATGATTTTAAGAAAGCTATCTTTGCTCTTACATTATTTTCTACAGCTTCCTTACAGTCTCATACAAACACACGTTGTTAAAAGCTACTAACTCTAACCTGAAACCTAAAAGAGTACACAGCTCTTAATCACTCAGTACAAAGTGGCTACATATAACATAAAGTGGGCTCCAATCATAACGTAGTTTTCAAGTTTTACAGGATTTCAAAAAAAGCCATGAGCGAGAGACAAAAAACACATCTCACACTTTAGATTTTAATTAATTGTAATGCAGAGGTTATTTATGTTTGACAAGTGTGATGCAGGCCCTTCTCCACCCACCTTCCTTCTGCTGCATTTTCCTTACTGATGACATATTCCTGACTAAAGACATCTGCCTCTTGCTCTCTCTCTCTCTCTCTCTCTTCCTCTCTCTCTCTCACACACACTCTATCCTTCTCTCTTTCTCTCATTCTCTCGCACACAGGACATGTATCAGCCCCTTCTCTGCACGCTTCCGAGCACATGGGAGAGCCAGAGGGGGCTGAAGATGGGGCCCAGGCAAGGCGTGTTAAAATGCAGCCCAGAGCCTGTGGTGGCTGGGGCCAAAGGGAGCAGGTCTCGATTCTCAATTTCTCTCCTCTTTTCGCTTCTCCTTCGTTCTCATTTCACCTCCCATCTCCTTTCCTCTCCTCCCTTCTTCTCCCCTCTCATTCCATCTCCTCTCCTCTCCTTCCCCACTCCCCTCCATGCCAGCATCATATCAGGCTTAAGAAAGATCCACTGTCTCTTTAGTCTCTCGGTGACCTTAATTCAATCCTGGAGCAGAGGAGGCCAAGTCACTCTGTTTTCACCTCTCCCTCTCAGCTCGCTCACTCCTTTATGATATCTCTCTCTCTCTCTCTCTCTTTCTCTCTTTCCCCCATCTTTCCTCAGGTGAGCGCATCCAGCACAGCAGCTCTGCCCTGCTCAGACATAACCCTCTGACCCTGCTGTCAGGAGAGCCATGTAAGAGAGGGGAGAATGAGGGGAGAGAGGGAGAAGGGGGAGTTTCTACAGTAGAGGTGATGCAGCCATGGTCTACTTCGGAGAGAGAGGGCTATGTACAGCCTTGTGGATTTGAATGTTTTTGTTTATGTGTCTATTCGACAATGTTACGTTTAGTTGTGCAAATTCCATCCACAGCCACCAAGATCTTTTGATCATAGGATTACAGCGTAACCAGGCCGTTACGAGTGGATTTCCAGATTTTCATTTCCACAATATACCAGAGGAGATAGCAGGACACCCGGCTCTCTGCACAGCATTTTGCTGGGATAGAAACACAGACTCCGCTAAGCGCAAGGGAGAGGGTTATTCATTCACATACATAACAACTAGTGCACAAATACCAGAAACAAAGACACTGCTCTTCTGATTTGGAGGACCTGACAGTTAAATGCAGACCCATTTACCTTCCGTTGTTACAGTCGCAGCTGTTCACACAGGTTCACACCAGATGCTATATTGTTTCTGCACTCGCTATGAGGTGAAAGCAGTGGAGAGAACCACCAGCTACCAGCCACCACCCTCCGAGCGCTGGACCCAAGGAAAGCTGCCGGCCCTGATGGTGTGACAGCAATGGTGTTGAAAAAATGTGCAGAGCAGCTCTTCGAGGTCTTCACAAGGATCTTCAACACGTCTGAATCCATCATCCCACCTTGCCTGAAGTCTGCCGCAGTCATTCCACTGCTGAGAAAGACTTTCATCAGTGGCCTCAATGACTACCCTCCAGTCACACTTACGCCGGTCATGATGAAGTGGATCGAGAGGCTGATCGAGAGGCAGCACATGAAAAGCCAGCCTTCTACCCACTTCCAGCCCATACCAGTTTGCGTACAAAGCGAATAGGAGACGCTATCGTCACTGCTCTTCGCACTGCACTGACCCACCTTGAACACTAGGGGAGCTATGTGAGGATGCTTTTCACAGACTTCCGCTCTATCATCCCTTCCAGACTCATCACTAATCTTACTGACTTAGGACTTTCCCAACCCACCTGTCACTGGATCAAGGACTTTCCGACTAACCACCTCCAGACTGTTAGACTAGGCCCCCACCTCTACACCACCCTTACACTTAGAACCTGCGCCCCACAGGGCTGTGTGTTGAGCCCCCTTCTCTACGCCCTCCAGACCCACGAGTGTGCACCCAACCATCCCACCAACACCATCATCAAGTTTGTGGACTGTAGTTGGACTTATCTCAGGAGGAGACGAGACAGCCTACAGGGATGAAGTTCAGTGAAGACCCTGATCCATTATACATCAACAAGAACTGTGTGGAACGGGTCCCTGTTTGCAGTTTCCTCGGTACGCACATCGCTGAAGATCGCTCCTGGACCACCACCAACAACACCACCACAGTAGTCAGGAAGACACAGCAGCGACAATACTTTCTGGGGATCCTCAGGGACTACAACCAACCAAGCAGGAGAAGATGCTCCATTGAGAATGTGCTGACGTACTGTATCTCTGTGTGGTATACCGGCTGCTCAGCAGTGCACAGGAGAGCCCTTCAGAGGGTCATCAACATCGCACAGAAGATTACCGCCTGCTCACTGCCCTCTTTGGAGGACTTATTTAGCTCCCGTTGCCTCGGTAGAGCAGCCGACACACACAAAAGACCTTTCTGACCTGCTGCCCTATGGTAGATGCTTCAGGTCCATCATATCATGCTTCAGCTTCTCACAGAGCCACATGAGAGCTGAACACAGCCAAACACTGACTGTTTGGGACCTGTGTGACTATCTGTACTGGAGTTACATTTATAGAACAGATGTTTACATTTCCAGCTGCACCTTTGTATGTATATATATTCCTAACTACACTACTTGTACGTAGGGCATTCAGAAAATGTGTAATATCTTCAAGTGCACTATCTTAGCTGCTTTTTTTATCGTATCGTATTATTTTATATCTTCTTCATTTACAAGTTACAGTATAAACTTACAGTACAAAACATATTTTCCACTTTAAATTAGTTTGAACTCACTCGATTTTCATCTGCTGTTTGTTATGTGTGAGTGCACCATCAGAATCCCTACTCAATTCCGTTGACAATAAAGGCATCTATCTACCTTTTGTCTGGGGCGACAGTGGTACAGGAGGTAGAGAAGTCGTTTAGTAATCAGAAGGTTACTAGTTCGATTCCCTGTCGAAGCGTCCTTGAGCAAGACACTGAACCCCTAATTGCTCCTGATGTGCAGTGTGCCATCAATGTAAAATGTGTATACATTGTAAGTCGGACATATGTAAGTCGCTTTGGATAAAAGCGTCTGCTAAATGTCTGATGGACTTTTTGGTTACTGCCTTAATGTAAACTCATGTCAAATGAGAAACCATGTTTCTGAAGTGGAATAGTTTCACGAGACAGATCACTAAAGAGTAATGTACACTCAAACATATTCAGAGCACTCAGCTATGAAACTGTCTCACTGATCAGAGAGGACAACATGAGATGAGGAACTACAACTATCTGTACAATCATGACAAACCTCTCCCATGAACTCAAATGACACAGGGAACAAATGACAAAGTCCCAGTCAGCAGACAGTTTCTCACTTATCACATCGCATAAAAAAAAGATCAACAGATAAAATATTAACACTAATAAATCCCACACAAAAACAAACCGATGCAGCACCTGGTGCAGTTTCATTTTAAACAAGCTCTAAAAAACCACTGTGACCAGCAACTACCTGGTGCATTGCTACCCCATTCTCAGCTTTGTTTTTCGTAACAGGTGACTAAGTAGCCATTATTCTTCATGACTATCTGCTGTTTTTCTCAACAAAAGGCACCAGGTCAACATCTTATGTAATGGCTGGACACTGTTCTTATGGCTCAAGTGTATACAATTGCATGGGAGTGTGGGAGATGTCATTAGAAACAGCAAAGGTCACCACGTTCTAAAACAAGCTTTGATGTGTCTTATAGGTGATATTTAAAATTGAACTAAGGCCATACATAATTAATTTCACAGAGGCTTTCGCAGTCTCCCAAACTTTGTAAACCTCCCTTCTTGCCAGCTGAACAAATCAGAGGGCTGACATAAACTTTGACTTAAGACTTGGGTAAGGCTTGTCAATCACTCATAAACATTAGTAAGATAAGGATCACTGAAGGTCTTCTGCCACAATTTGCATGATCCAATTACATAAGCAACTGAACACTAGTCCCCCTCTGTGGTAAGCAGATACTTCACTTTCTTTTTAATGCATGGCAATCTGGCCAAAGAAATATCTTCTGTGTGTTACTCTCATTTTAATGGGCTGTGTTAGCATAATTTTTTGTCTTTTGACCATGCATTAGTCAACAGTTTTCATTACGTCGGTCTAGATATCCAGATTAACATGCATAAATCACCAGCGGGCATTTCCAAAATGCAAAAGTTATTAGCCGACACGCGCGAAGCCCAGTGGGGCTCCTATATTTTGGGGTGTGTATGCGTACATGGATCACCAAACTCTCCTGTGGTCTCATTATCCATACCCACAGAGCAGGACCTTTCACCAAGACACTGGAGAAATGAAGAGAAATTCCTGTCACTTCAGTATTCTGTGGACACAGCTCTTTCACATCTGTCTCTGGACCTGAGTGTGAATGGCGCGCAGCGATGCCTGTCCATAATTCAAGATTTGGAAACTTCACCTGTCACAGACTGATGCAACATGACAGATACAACAACATATTTGCCCAAGGTCCATCCATTGCATTCTGTGCATTTAATAATGTAATTGTGGCACATGGCCATGGCAAGAGACTGAAGCACACAATGAAGAGTAATGGCAATCTCAGGTAGGCTGGGAAAACTCTATCATTTCAGAGCATTCATCAGAGCCAGCGCACATTCCAGTGAAATGTGAGGCGTGCTGCCCTTGGACGACGGGAGAGTGGTCGATTCAGCCACAGGAAACAATGGGGCTGGGCTTACTGGACTGAAACGCTGGGAGCAGAGGGGTCATTACTTATCCCCCTCTGTCTAAGAGGAGAAAACAACAGTAACGTGAAAAGACGGATTGCTTAGCAGAGGCACATTTTCAGTAAACTGCACAACTGAAGAAATAGACTGAGGATTTAATACGAGGATGGACTGGACTGAGAATTTAGCGTCTTCTTTCAGCACGAGATCTGATAAAGCGGAACTGAGCCTCTTAACAATGGAATAATTGGTCGGTTAGCGTGAGCTCCACCCCTGTTACTGTTCACAGAAACAAAAAGCAAGGCAAACGTTCTGGCTGATATCAGAGCATATGATGTGTGGCAGCTTGGCACAACGTGCATGTGGAAGGTAAATTCCCATCCGTATTCCCATTCTCACCTAAAGAAGCACTTTCTTTTCCTCCCTATTGGCACCTTAACCTCCAGCCTGCCTGTGCAGTCACACTTCATAAGGGAAGCGAGATTGGTGACTAGCAGGTATTTGATGTGATAAAAAGAGTCCCGTGGGGAGCTGGTCTTTCATTTCAAGTCATGCGACCACATCTCTGCACCTTGAAAATGAAAATCAACTGAAATCATCAAGGCAACGTGATGAAAAAGATGTTTGAGTTTTCTCATCTTTTGACTACTGTTGTTGACTTCACTATGGTTCAAAAGTTTAGACAAGAGTTCTGCCAATTTGGATCTGGGCAGGCCCGACACTGCTTAGCTTCTGAGGTGGGATGAGATTGGGTGTGCTCAGTGTGTGTATCACCTTCATAAATCACAAGGCATGATGGGACTTAAAGGTACAGTCCACAAATATGTTTAAAGGTTGCTGATATTTCAGCTCAACAGACAATCAAATTAGACTCCTCCCTTCCGTGCTGCTAGAAGCACCGTGTAAGTTGGCTTGGGTTGTTTACGGCTCGGACCGAGCCATTACGTTTTTGTTTCCCATTCACAGACTGTGTATGAACACTGAGCAGACAGCTAGAGGACCACGAGGAGCAATTCACTGAATCTGACAAATCGTCACTTAGCGCTGTGATGTTTGGGCTGTTTTGTCCTGACCTTGTTTGTCGCAGGCAGCCTGCTCTGCTTCTAACTACGGCGCAAAAAAAAAAGTGAGAGGCAACTGGCCCAGATTTGCCGTCAGCTGACCAGCCGAGTCTGCCCCTGACATCTGTGCAGGGGGCCCCATCACTCCTCTCCTCTGCGCTTCTGTACCTGCTGAACAGCTGTGGCAGGCCTCCCCAGGGACACGTGTTGTCTCAGGCTGCCGTTACCCAGTGTACAAACATAGCACACATGTGCAAAACAGCATTTTAAGCCGTGGCACATGGAAGCACAGAGCAGATTGGTGTCAAGGTGGGTGGTGAGGAGTGTGTGTGTGTGTGTGTGTGTGTGTGTGTGTGTGTCGGAGGGTGAGGAAAATTACTCTTTGTTGTTCAAAACACTTTTGGAGTCATATTTATCAGACCTTCTGTGATAACAAGCTGTCGATGACTCAACCAGGAACTGAAAATGTACTACCATTATTGCACCTTAACAATGATGCTTTCTCCTGTCTAGCATGGACAATCTTGCATCAAATATCTGAAATGGCTTTCTTTTTCCCACTTTACCTTTGCTGATGTCCTGGTACTCTAGCCAAAGCTGCCTTTGGACCTGTTTGTTGGGGTACCAGATGGTGCAGGACTCCTCGAACCCATAGACAGCTTCCTGGATGAATTGGTTCCCAAACTCCTTCAGGATGGAAACAAAGTCGCTGCGTAGAGTGGCTCCGTCCAGCGAGTGAATGGCCGAACTAAAAGCTAGAGCCAGAGAGAGATTGTGCGTCAGACGGTGGGAACCAGGCTTTTTCTGCCAAAGCGACAGAACAGAACTTTATTGGCAAGGGTATAAAACTGGAGTGAGCAGCACTAGAAAATAGACCGTGACATTAAAGTTTACATTCCATTTTACAGGTTTAATACAAAAAATTGAAAAACCAACAGCATAAATTATCAAACACCCCACCATAGAACAGAATAATGTACTTTATGTTTGCTATATTGCAATTTGCAAGATCTTCCATTGCTTGAATGATACAGATGGTTACATGCTAAACTGCATAACTCTCTTGAGATACAATGATAAGACATATGGAAGTAAAGGATAATTCTAAATAGACCACATCTATTATCTACTTGTATTCACATCTTGGCCAATGAGTTTGGTCTGCACATATTCATACTCTATACTGTATAAACCTATGTACTTGCACACTAGTGTTATTTCATATTTGTATTTTTGTATTTATTTATATCTTTGGAAAACCCTGGACATGCTGCAGAGTGTATTAAAGTGTTCCATTATCAGAGGAGAGCTCTGACATTAATATCCCGCCTCCGCTGACCTCCACCCCCATGCCTGTTCTGCACTGCAACCCCAAAGAGAGACGCATGCACCAAACAACTCTTCATGAAAAATGGTGCTTTGATATCAAGGCTAAGGATCGGTAAACTCCTACTTCTACTCTGCCACATGAAAAATGAAGACTTCAAATGCTAATAGGGAGGAAGTGGCTGGAGATCCAGCGAGCAAATGATGATAGGAAAAGAATTGAATCCTAAAGCCCGATCCAATCATTTCTACTGAAGTAACATGGCTTTTAAGTCTGCATTTGGTGTGCGACATCCAATTCTGATGGATATTTCAGTCTACTGAGATAAAGGCAATAGTCAGTCTGAGGCAGTCTATATTTGCCAGTCTGGCATCTTATTTTAAAGGTCCTACTGCATGTAAACACAACACATTCAAGAAAATGTCTCTATTCTTCAGCATTATCTTGATTTCTCAAAGAAATGTCAGTATAATAGCCTTTCCATTCAGTGAAATGTAGCATTCACTAAGAGGCTAACAGCACTTCGAGGAAATCTCACCTTGAATCACTAAGATGTTGACAAAATCACTGACTAACCCAAGGGCCTTGGTAAACAAGCTGAACAAGGAGTAATAACAGTGACTCTGGCATAGGATTCATAATAGAATGCACTTCTGAAACTGAGAGTGTGTGTAGCAGTACAGACAAAAATTCAAAATATTATCTCAGACACATTACATAGCTCCCACTCATAGCTCTTTAGAGAAAAGAAACCTCTGGAACAAGTTCAGTGAATAGAACTTTTACTGCCTTAACAGGCAGACCCCAGAGTTCATGAGAATGTAGCCCTTCCCAAAAAACAAAACAAAAAACAAAACAAAATATCAGCGGCGACCTCATTTATGACGACTATATGGCAGGTCTGGGAAAAGATTCAAAAAGCCATATGAGAATATCAGCCCAGCAGACCATAAAAAGAGACGGAGCACAGCCGTGCCCAGTGGTGCAAATTCAGGATGTCAGCCACAGGTCTAAAGTTCCTTTAAATGTCATCTGCCTCCCTCTCTTCGCTTGCCTTGTACACGCAGCCTGAACTAAAGCACCCTGCCGAGGAGCCAGCTCTGCGGGGGAAGCGAGGGGAAACTTCCCGTAATGACTTACCTTGGGAGAGCACCCACTGATTCAGCTTGACGTGGTACAGGATGGATCTCAGTTTCCAGTGCTGAACAAGAGGATATCCAGAGACCTCACTGTAGTTCACCATTCCTGAAAGAGGAAACATATGTTGTTTTTAAAAACATAGTTTTAGCTTTGCATTAATAAAGCAGTGTGAATAAGACCTTTAAGTAGCTTTTTTTGTAAAGATTAGTTTAATAGTTGTTAAGTAGCCTTAGGTACTGTCTGCATAATTACATCATTATCATATATAAATGTATTACTGTAGTGTATTAAAATAAATCAAAAGACATACTTAAGAGTAAGGGTATTTGTAGGTGAGTGGGTTATGCGTAAAAACATATAATTGTATTAATTCCCTCAATTAATAAAATGCCTGAATTTCTGTCATACACTTTGCTGTGTGTAGTACACTGTACATTTAAAATGAAGTGAGACCGGTGAAAAAACCACAGTGCTGCAAATCTGTATCTGTCACCAAATCATCAAAGATGTCTCTGACAACACATAGAGTGAATGAAAAAGAGTGAAATATTCTCTCTACTCTCAATTGAGAGTACTAAAATCCCTTTGGCATCAGATATATCCCAGCAAATAAACAACAAATAGATCAAGTGGGAATGCATCACCAGTACAGACATCAAGCAATCAAGCCAGCACATCCCTTATACAACACAAAGTCCATGAAAGAAATAGCAATACCTCCCCAGCATTATTTGTTGTCATGCTAAGCTTTATGACAAGAATCCTGCTGAACCAAAGGCATCTATTTTCTCCTTGGCCTGGTGCTGGTGGACTCTGGCTGGTGCCTGTTATTTCTTGCCATTTGAGCATGTAATCACAAGCCAATACTGAATACCCCAAACGTAATAAGTGACAGGTCACTCTGTTAGGGATAACGCATTATTAATGGCAGACAAAACATTATAAATGTGTGTGCAAATGAAATGCGCCGCGGCATGCATCATTCATCAACCCCATCTCTCTAACGGATGGGAGCCATCAGGATTGCGCCCGTGGTTGTGTTCCGAGTTAGAATCCCTCATATCACCGCGTACGTAGAGCCGAGACTCAGCCATCAATCACCCCGTCTCCTATAGCAACTGTCAGCCACCCGCCGCTGCGAGAGGAATCGTAGCCATACATCAATCCCACCTATTTTCATGTTTAACACATCAGGCGGATATCAACACCCCAAAACATCACAGTGAAACACCACACAGGCCTGTGATTGTTGGCCCATGACACAACAATGTGACAAATTTAGAATGAAAAGAAGATTATGTTGAGATTGTGTCCCTGTTTATTTTTCCAATGTCAGACTGGGAAGCATCCTGAGAACATGCCAACATGTTGCATTGGTTTACTTTAGTGTCACGCGTATCTAAGCCCATGTTGGCAATGAAATGGCACACATCAAATGAGCAAAGTGCTATTTGGAATAAGCCCATATCTTGTGAGTAAGGGCTGTTTAATTTTCAGCAAACAAACAGACAAACACAAGTTCTCTCGTGTAGAGCAAACAAATGCCTGTATACAAACACATTATCACACCTGTACTTATCAGATAATTGTCTGCATTCAAGATGCACAAGGAGCATAATAATAATACGTTCTTGAACTGCTACCACTCATGGTTTTGTATAAAAGAGCATTTCCTAAGAGCAGAAATAATGGCATGAAATCTCACTCAGCCCCAAACACAACACCCTGGAGTACAATTGTAAATAGGGATAAAAAACAACCCCCCAGTTTTTATTTCATAAGATGACACAAATATCTTTCTTGTATAAAGTATATGTTTTTTCCTCAGGTCAGCTCTATCAAGTGGTTCAAAACAGCAACTGTCCTCATGGAAAGAAGTGCAAAAAGAAAAAATAATAATTTGCATTGCATCTCCCTTCTACTACATCCTTTAAATACACCTCAGTGTGTGAGAGTGGCTTGCCATCCGAAACAAACTTGATGAATGAGGCCCTATATGCGCTGCTCACGCAGTATCCTAACCTCCAGCGACTCTCCCTTCTATTTGTCCAAAGAGCGAACTACCCCTCCGCCCCACCCCGCCCCCGTAGAGAGGGCGCGACTCAGTGCAGCATGTGTCAGTTTTCAAATGAATAACAAGCCCAAAACACAGAGCGCACGGGCCGTATTCCTCTTTCTCTCTCTCCGCTAAAATCTTCTGCTTCAGAGGCCTTGTCTTCTCGTTCCCCCCCGGGTGCGACGCTCTGCCACTGACTGACAGAATGATTAATTTGACCGAACTTCACATCACAAACATAAGTTCAGAGGCTCCAGTCACTTCTCTGGCCCCATGTGTCACGGCTTTGGGTGGTGGCATCATTAACACAGAATGAACATATGCGCGATCCAGGATAAAAAGAACAAGAGAGAATGAGAAAGAAAGAAACAAAGGGGGGGGAGGGGGGACAAGGACCATGAAACCCTTGCAGACAAAGAACTACTCAAACATAAATGTGGTCACAGAGGCATATATGTACTATGCACACAAACTGTACACACACACACGCACTTCTCTCTCTCACTCTCGTTCCCCCGCTCTCGCTCTCTCTCTCTGTCTCTCTCTCACACACACACACACACACACACTCCTACTCTCTACATGACAAGATGGAGGTCTGAGTATCAAACCGTAAGGCTTCCCACTCTCGCACACAAGGCAGTGCACACACACTTGCTCCCAGCAGCCAAAAGATCCCCCAAAGAGCCCATAACTCACTGTGGCATGGCCAAATCCTGCTATTTAGAATCCTCTCAGTAGAAGATTCATGGCGACAACCACTAGTGGAAGCCATCTTATGGCTCATGAAACCCCATTAACAGCAAGACCTCATGTTCCATTTCACTCTTGGATGAGCTGAAGAATGGATGACTGTGGGGAGAAAATGATGGAACAGGGAGACGAACCTCAGCCTCTGCTGCTAATCTAATGGGAAGCCAGCGGTCAGACTGTCGGGACAACACCTCCTCTACACACTATCCAGAATGAGGGCTACTGTAAATGGAGATTAATACTGGTTGACACAGAAATACTTTAAAAAAGGAGAGGGAAAATGGCAGCATGGCCACTTTGTGAAACTATCTTTAATAGCACTTAAAACCTCTCCAACTTTTTTTCCCGATATGTCTGCATGCAGAAATGCTGCATATGTACTAGGTAGTATGACATTTACCGTCTCTATAGTAATCACATTCTGTCCATGACGGTATGTTCTATGTAATTTGAACAGAGAACAACAATAAAGAGATGCATTGTCTTATAAATGCATAGAGCAGGGATATTATAACATACAAAAGAACAGACAAGAACTACTGGCGTTGTTGTTCTGCTCTGTGCTAGGGGCTACATATTTCCTGAATCTCACATTCTGAGCCACTGCAGTTTCCTCAGGATGATTCCTGAATCAATGATCCGTGCCCTTCCAGACAACCATAATCATATTTTCTCAGATTGGCTAAAAGTGCACAGGCCAAGCCCCGTTCAGACTGCAGAGATCAGAGGGGGCTATACACGTTGATAAGAGTGCACACGAAAACAAGGAACTTTTCGCCTACTCATTTCACAAGGTTGTATTATTATTATAAGCCAATAGGGCATGATAACATATTCAAATCAGATTATTCTGAAAATATTCCAATCTATTTGCAGGTAAATGACAAACAGAGGGCATATGTGTTGGAGTATAGGCTGTTATCTATGCAATGATAGCAGGCCAGACCTGCTGCCCCTTTAAACATTATGGTTCATTACGGGCATCTCCGGGTTAAAGATGAGTGACCTTACGGAAGATTATTATAAATTCTGTCCTTCGTGTCTCGACAACACACAATGTAGCACACTTAAAATAATGATGTGAAGCTATCAGTAAAGTGAGAGCACTTATATCTTGGTTATCTACTGTTTGGTAATATGTCACGCAATGAAAAAGTACAATGTTTTAGGGGCAACCCAAACTGACATCAATCACAGGAAGCACCAGTGGCAGATGGCCATGGGGGAGACGTCTCTGGCAAGGCCAAGGTGACATTTTTTTTATCCCCCGCAATGCTGAAGGAGGGATCACTCAGCGGCCTCCTCCCGGCAAAGCTCTCTGCTTTAACGGTCACTGGGCCATATGCTGCCATTTTAATTGAGAGGGACTTTGGGAGAGGGAGCCTGTGTAGCCGCATGAATCACTGCCATTCACTTTCCGTCCGTGATCCACAGGACCTCGTCCGCGCGCCGCTGAGAGGCAGCGGGGGGAGGCGCCTGACACTGTAAATGGACAACTGTCCGTAACGAGATCGCAGCCCATAAATCAGGAAGGGAAGTGTGTCTCCCTGCAGGCCTTTTTTATTTTTGGTGTTCCAAAACCACAACAAAAAAAACACTTGCTGGCTCAGCTGCAGTAGGTGTTCCTGCATAGAGCCAGGCATTGTCGAGGCCACCCCTAAAGGCTGGAAGGACCCATGCTGAGGCCCCCACTGTATTAATTATCACATCTAATGTTGTCAGCTAATTAATTGACGTTTACTGCAGGAAATGGCTCCAGCAATTCTACGCAATTAATCAGTGTCAAAGAATAAATTAAACCCCAAATGTGATTACCATTGAGGGCTGCTCCTAAAATTGAATTTTAATGGGGGCTGCGGTTTTTTGCATGTATGCCAGAAATTGAGGTCTACTGTCTTGCAGAAAATATGTATGTACTCGTTATTGCAGAGTGAATTTATGCAGAGCAGCAGACAAACCACAGTACATAATGACCAGTCATATGACCACCATTAATCTATGAACTCCCAACATTTGTGAAAATGACATCAGTTTACTCATACCACAGAGCGGCCCATGGTGATGGAAACGTTCACATCTTGGCCGGTGCATGCACGCATGAGTATGCCTCAATCGAGACGGCCATTAACAGAGCAATTATCTCCCAAGCGAGGAAAGAAGTTCAGCTTGAGTAGTAAAACAAGTTATCTGGGCATGCAGGCCGGTAAACTCTAATTGCCCAGGAATCTAAACAATTAATTGTTTCTCCAGCTGACGTCCCATACTGGTAGCAGAGCAAGGGGGGAAGGCAGAGTGGATGTTTAACAAGGTTTACCCAACTGCAGGGCAATTACTGCAGGCTTGCAAATTAAATGAAACATGTACAGCAGCCAATCATTTTTCCCAGTCTAGTGAAATCTCAGTCTGGAATCGTATTTGTGAACAGGCCCATAGTGAACCGAAAACTATACAAGGCGAAACCAAAAAAATTCTAAATACTACAAAGGGAAGAGGGCCAAGGCTACGGAAACCCTTCCCAGACTGACAGTGCGCTCCTTTGAGAGCGCTAAATCCACTTCAGTCACAGGAGATGTTTGCTCTTGTTCACAGACAGATGAGGTCAGGACTTGGGGAGAAAAAAAAGACAGTGATACTGAAAGGTAACTGTTAGAACAGCAACCATTCATTCGTCACAGTGTTCAAAGAGGGACAGGACAGGCAGCTGAGAGAGCAGAGCGAGGGCGGAGTGAGTTCTGCTCACCCCGTGACCAGTAAATAGATGGGACATCTAACTGAGACTTCAGTAATGGCTGTTTGTTACCCCTATACAATACACACATGCCTCAATTTGTCACTCCCATTGCAATACTCCATTATGCAAATACACCAATACATCTGTATATATGTCTACGTTTTGGTAATGGCTGCTATTTATTTACCCAGTGTGACATAAATGATATACTTTAAGGCATTAGGCTGCTAGGTAGCTGAATATGATTCCCAGAAGCGGTGACCTTCTGCAGATCTCCCAATTACTACTGGCTGTAATAAAATATAGATTTCCGCTGCCTCAGTGCTGTCACGTGTGAAATTCCCAAGTGACCTGAGGCATTTGGAAGCCATCCCAAAGGGTTGACCATCGCCGACATGTAATTATCAATCTTCCATTTTACAATAAAGCAATGATAATAGGCCACTGACCTTGGTGTTCTCTCTCACGTTCTCTCTCTCTCTCTCTCTCTCTCTCTCTCTCTCTCTCTCTCTCTCTCTATCTCTCTCTCACACACACACTTATTCTCTCTCTACTGTTTTTTACCTGATTTTATTTAGTGTTCATACTCCTTTATATTCTCTCTCTCTCTCTCTACTGTTTTTTGACCTGATTTTATTTAGCATTCATAAGGTATTTTTCCATGTTCCTTCTGAATGAGCATATTATTGACAGTAAGTAAAGGATGTCAGCTCCATAACATGTCTCTGACCAATATCATGCAAGCAATTTTAAGGGTGTAACAAAATCTTTGAAACTTTGAAGTCTGTAACCTCACCTGCTCCTGAGCTTGAATCAAACATGATTCTCAATTGTTTCAGCTTGACAGAAACCGCTGCTTGGCGCTAAGTGTTGATTGGATTTATTGGATTATTATAAATCCAAACCCTGTCACTTTCATTTTCCCCACTCAAGACCCAAATTTAGCTGACTCCTCAAGCGAAACTAATTCTACAGAAGTGTTAAAAGGAAACCTGCAAGGGAGGTAGCAAGGGCTCTCAACTTCTACGCCTCCTCCACTGTATTTGATGATCACTGACTGCATCAGCATCAGCGTCTGCACCACCAGAACTTCCTTCCGTTTTTGTCATGTTTTCCAACCAACTGTTTTGTACTACCGGTCAGATGTGGGGCCGCAACATGATGATGTGTGTCTTTGTTGAAATGCCATTTCCCTCAAAGACTAGCAATTGTTAAACTGCAAATATACTTTCCCTCCTTCTGAAGCCTCCGGCTTGATCCACTAAGAGCACCATGCGCCAAACCCCTCCCTTTCTTCATCCCAGCAGGAAATCTGCTTAGCGACTCGGGGCTCTACCTGCTTCCCAATTAAATCAAGATGTATTTGCCTTTCAAAAGCCTCTCCTCCCTCTCTCCCTTCCCCGTTGGAATAATTGATGGAACCCTCTGGCCTATGATGAATGGCTTCCAACCCGAAGATGAAGAGGAAGATGAATGCGCTCCTGCCCTGAGAGGGCTGGTCGACGAAGGCTCGAGGAGTGCTGACACAGTGACAAATACACTGACCGTGGCACCAACCTACCCAAATCAGCAAGGGAGGGTGGCAAACGGTCGCGACAGCTCCCGCAACTTCGCCCCGCGACTTGGCTCACCATGAGACTGTCCCACACCCAATTACCTGGGCTGGCAGCTAATTTCAGCTCAGGTGTTTTATTTAGGCTGCTGTGCTGAGATATTCAAAGAAAGCGCTTGCATTGCACTGACACATTAAGGACACACAACAGAAAATTGGGGCAGTTTAAAGAGAAGCTATGCAAAATGAGAGGAGAGAAATTTGATGGAAACAGCTTCTAGTGAAAATGAGATGCCAGTATTGTGTTGCGATCAGTGTCTGATTGTCTGAGTGTCGGTTGGTCAAAGCATCAGTGGATCACGTTAAATAGAATACAAAAATACCCCAAGCCAGACCTTAGGTAAAAGGTCATAAACACACATTGTTATGATTCGTTTGCCATATTTGCCACATGATGTTTTTGCCATATTTGTGAGTAATTATCCTTATTGTAAACAATTTTCATTCAGTGAGTTATGTCCAAATGAAAAAAGATGACCAGAAGTCCAGTGGTCCAGTGGTCCTGTGGCCTCTGCTCTGATATAATTAAATGCGGAGCTGTGAAAAACATGACTAATGAGCGGTGTTTACCAGGGCCATTTGTACTGGTTGCGTAACATGAGTAGCGTCAGGTGCAGGGGCTGTGAGGCTCTGTGGCCTGCCACCTGCCACCTGCCTCGCCCCGAAGCCTTTGCCGCTGTGGGTAAACAAAGGTCTCCAGCCAGGCCTGTGTGGTTGACTGAAAGAGACCCACTATGTCCAGATTACACAATTTAATCTCCTTTAAAAAATACCCAATAAGGCTAGCGCGAGGGCTCACCTGATACCTTACCCTAACATCTGCGGTGATTGGCAATTATTTGAACCATAACTGTGGATATGAGTGAAATGGGCCGCCTGTATTCCTGGTAATGGGGGGTCTGAACCCTACAAGCGGTTTGTCTAATGCTTTGCATTAGTATAACAGACATTTCAGCATCAGTTCCAAATGTGTGACAGATCAGGAAAAAAGGTCAATTTACCCGTTCAATGGGACGGTTATCTTGGTGATGACTGACAAAACCCTCGATGTTGGAATCTCAAAGTGCCACCAATGATCAAAAAGCATATCAAGGATGATTTCCATTTCTTGAATCACATGATTGGTCTAAAGCAGTATCAGCCACCGACAGAGTACCCAGACATCAAAACAGAAAAAAAAAACTTCACCCACGCAGAAAGAGAGAAAAACATTCACATGCTCAAGCTCCTCCGCACTTTGAAGCCACAGTTATTTGGCACATTAGCAAGGACATCAGGTCGACCCTCTTCTGCATTGTGTGTCTAAGTGTTGCAGCACTTGCACTGCCGCCGGTTGAAGACAGGCTTTCAGATTGGTTGGCTAATGAATCTTGACAGGAGCGGCGCTATCCAGAAACACCCCCTTCGTCCTGATGAAAAATGATTTCGCTAATATCCTTTCTGTTTTCGTCTAGTTCATTATTTACTTGGTTGATCTGGCAGAGACTGCGAGAGTGAAGCGGAAGAGGCGGATGTGGATCGCATGACAGCCAAGAAAACAAGTTGAGAGGAAAGGTGCTGTGGGGCACTCACAAATATTGAAGACTTTCTTTTTTTTTCAGAGATCAGGCTAAGCTGGTGTTTTGTTATGACCGTTGTTGTTGTTGTTGTTGTTTTTTTGTGAGAAAAACAAAGTGGTTTGATGCTGATGAGAACAGAAAAACACGTACGGTCCTGAGAGGAGACGTTGACAGCTTGGGCTGTTGTTTATGACAATGTTAGATTCCTTTGTAGACATCCAAATATTTCATGCCATTAAAAACAACGTATCTCTGTAAAACTGCATTATCTTTGGGGATAAGCATTAGAGCAGCAAACAGCACTGCAGCCATTACTGCAGCCAGACTGAATCTCTGTCTAAACCACATGACAACCACCCAAGCCTGCTGAGCTCAAAACCTTAGAGCACCCTGCTGTTTTTAATATTCTTGCACATGGTCCTACAATCTGAAGATGATCTGCCTGGGAATTTCTATTCCCAAAGCGGAGATTAACTCCAGTCTATTAGCAAGCCATGTTACATGGAAACTCATCCATTGTTACACTGGTTTAAAACTTTTTTTTTTTTTTTTTTTTTTTTTTTTTTACCACAAAACACTTTCATGAGAATAACTTCCTACAGTAGCCAATGGCATACATTTACATTTTCCTGAATGTTAATTTGTTTACCTTAAATTAATTAAATGTCACGCCTTGATGCCTCTGCCTGGATGTCAATGTCATTTGTAAATTCGTAAATGTATAATGTAAACTCTTCACCATGCATATAAGTGTCAATAGGCCCTGGCATTCTCATGCCAAGCACAATAATAATGCAGCTAGCCTGGTGAAAGGCCATGGAGAGCCGCACGACAGCGTCTCCATTTGATTTCCATACCGGTCAAGTATTCAGGGTCGGGCACAGGGTCTGATAACTCCTCGTGGCACTGGACCTCTGTTGGGATGGATGCCACCACCATGCCATCTGGGAGCTGCTGTTCGATGCCTCGAGCAAAGTTCTTCTGTCTGGATTCACAGAGAGAGAGAGAGAGAGAGAGAGAGAGAGAGAGAGAGAGAGAGAGAGAGAGAGAGAGAGAAAGAGAAAGAGATAGAGAGAGAGAGGAGGAGGAGACAGGGGGAGAGAGCCAAGTCAGAGACAAATAATACATCAGTTGGATTGAAATGAGTATCTGTCAGTCAAAAACACATATAGTAGCAATGCTTGGCTCGTTGCCATATCATTACAGAAAAATCCATCCACTATATGCGAGCAGACACTGTTGATTCACAAACTTTATTTCCAGCATGCCATTCTTCATCATGTCACACATATTCTTTTCAATGATAACCTCTCCTTGACTGTTTTTTTTCCACCTGGCAACCTCCTTTGTATAGGTCTACCAACCCATCTTGTTCCCTATATAATGTTGATTCTTTGCCCATCCACTTCCGTACTCTAATCAGCCCTGATTGGATCTTCTCTCATTTGTCCACCTGCACACTCTGCATAAATGTCAAGCCATGTTGAAGAAGCAGGAGAAGGTTCTGGAAGCCTCTGAATCATCCACTGACTCACCCTGAAAGCCTTACGGACAACTATAACAGTTCAAAGAGTGCGATTTCATTGTTCAGCAGAGCCATCACTGCTTGATGTTAAATGTGGAAAGTACAAAAGACAGCAGGACAACACATATCCACAATAGCTGCAGCCAATCTCAATTATAATGGTAGTTACCAATGAAGACGCATGCATGGCCCTTCCAAAGGTAATTGAAAAGCATATATTGCTGAAGAGACCCAGAAATAGAAAAGCACAGCTAAGCGTACTTAGCAGTCATCAACAGTCCTCAGTAAGAATTAAACGCATTAAGTAATCTTAAACGCTCCTTGTAAATTGATTAACATGTACATTTCAGAAAAGTGTTGGTTTCTAAGACATTTGTGTTGATGTGTTGATTGATGTGAAATACTTGTTAAATGTTTTACTTTTTTTTCTCCTGTCTTACATTTCTCTATTCTTTTTACTTCCCCTGTAATATATTCAAATAATTTGAATATCTATGCGAATATTCAAACATAGCTGTTGTTGCAACAACATTGTTTAGTACTTGTAAAAGAATTAAAATACTGAAAAATACTGTCAATATCACATTATGTATGTAAACACAGCAAGCTGACATGAGCCTAGATTTGCTCCCAAAGTATAGTTCTGTAACAAGACATTACCAGGGATGAAAAAGAATGTAATAATATTTAGGTTTATTTCATGATGCAGGCAAAAGAATTAGGACCTTCTGGATTCTGAGCTGTAGCACTAGAAGACTATTCGAGGATAAAAACAAGATTATGTTGACTGAAAGGCATAAGGGTACATTTCACCATTTTGACTGGTATTGTCCTGGATCTTGGATCAGGCCATGTCAGATTATTTAAGTCTCTCTCAAAGATCTGCTGTCAGGTCTCATTTCTGAAAAGGCTTCAATACAGAAATAAATACACTAGCAAACATACAGAGCATTGAATGGATAATTAGACTGGAAGCTGGAAAAAGCTTCAGGGAGGATTCAACGCTTGTTAATCTCTGACAGAGGAATGTCTGCCACTACAAAATGACTGTCACTCCCACCCACATATAGTTATATCACATACTTATGTACTGCTCATTGCACTGTACAACACAGAGACACAGTGGGTTTATATAAATATACTGTTTATGCAAACAACAGCACATGCAAAGTTACAGCTTTTTTCTTAGAAATGTCAAGAAAAAACACCTTTGGCAGTGATGAAGTTAAAAAACAAGTATGTTTACATTGCATCTATAAAATATCTCTCTCAAGGAGCAGAATGTACTCTTTCATATGAACTGTGCGGCATGCAACCGAATGGGAGCCAGCCTCTGTCACCTAGAAGGTACAGCGACTTCCTCCACGGTTCTCGAAACATTTGCCAAGGGACTCCTACACCATGGCAAATGTTAATGGGAAAAAGTTGCTTCAACAACATGGTGAAGTAGGCAGTCTGGTGTTGAAATATTAATAGGTCCACACTTTCTTTTTTAAGTAAGGCCTTCTGATGAGGAGGACTAAATACACAGGACTAGTAAACTGAACCTACAGGCCCAAAGAATTCAGCTTTAAGGCTGGCCATTGTGAAGGATGCATCACACTGTCTGTGACTAATGGGACATTGATGAAAGCCATTCCAATTCAAGGCTAGACACTCAACTCACATATAAAGTAACTTTACACATTCTTAATTGTGTCTTGTCCAAAATAAAATATGTGAAATCAACACTGACTATCTAATTACTTCATTGGAAGGTTGAAGTGTATGTCCATGGAAATAAATGCATAACTGTGCAATGAGGCTTTAATACTGAAGATGTAGTTCATTAATAACTTTAATAACACAAGTTACAACACACAAGTTGCAAGTCCCTAAATGAAGAGGCTCAGTAAATGTTCTAAATGGATCTCTCCACTACATCGACACGTCATTACCAAAAGGAGGGAGGCAACGAAAGTACAGTTAACTGTTATTAAAAGGAAATATGAAAATCACAGTGCATCATGTTTGAGTGCCTGTGGCCATTGCCTCACAGAATTTACCATTTTATAATACTGGGGAGGGAGAGGTGGACAATGAATAATACATCTCATGAACGGCATACTTTCAGAACCAAATTGTGATTAATTAGTGTTGTCACAGAAATTGATAGCTTTATGAAACATGACACTGTTCAGGCAGCATGACGAAAAAGCTCTATTAATGTAGCCAAATGCCCAATTTTGTCTCTGATGATGGAACACGTCCTGGAAATCAAGATGTTCAAGATGTTCTTTACATGCTCTACTTACTTGTTTTCAAGGTGCTCTACTTCAGAGAAATTATAGACTTCAGTTTCTCAATTGAACTAGCAGTCTGTACTGATTAAAGCTCAATCAAGAGTATGAGATATATCTTTCTGCAGCTTCCTATGTGTCTGAAAAGACCTCCACTGCCCACTGACATTCATGTCTTCGATCCACAGTTTTAAGCTACTTGTTCAAATTTTGTCATTAGAGATTAGGGAATCTGCCTTTGACAGCAAAATCAGACATACACACATACACACACACACACACACACATATATATATGTATATATATGTATGTATGTAGTATGTCGTTAGTATAAAGTTTGAGCTTTACCCAGCGATATCAAGTGTAAACCAAGGTTGTCACTGAACGCACTGAACACAGTGTGGAACCTGAGTGCAGGCTGTACTTACTATGCAACCCCAAAGGACACTAGTACTGCCCTGATAATGTGAGCACTACCAGCCTTCCTGTGTGTGTGTCACACCATAGAGCTAACTATAGCTCAAATATGATACTTTAATTAAGTGCTCAAATGAAGGTAGTCCTGAGACTCAGCAGGGGGGAGAGGAGACGCCCAAACCTCGGGTGAGGTGGTGGGATGACTGTTGGGGGCGGGGGGGGGGGGGGGGGGGCAGGGACTGATGCTCCTAATCAGGATTCCAAGCATACTTAATGAGAACAAAGGACACTAAAATATTCATTAAATACTGCTTAGAGCCTGCTGTGCAAAAGAGCAAGAGAGCCAAGAAATGACTGGAGGCCAGGCGGAAGAAAAAGTAACTAGTGGAGCATTTACAGCCAACACTATTTTTGCTATGCACCCAGTCCCAGAAAGCCAGCACAGACACGAGCCAGTCTGGCTCCAGACAAAAGCAGGCAGAACAGAAAGGTCTGGTCACCTGTAAGGAAGACTTCCAGAGGCCCTTCATTCTTATATGAAATAAGAACATATCGAGCAGGTTAAAGTTATGCTCTCATTATTCATTACATTAACCCGTCGGTATGAGAGAATACAAGGTCTTTGAAAGGTGCTGCAGGCAGAGGCATACCTTTTAGGAGCCAACCGTCATGAGATGGCTCCAAGATGGGGTGAATAAGAAAGGAGGATCTCACAGCAGGACGGAGCTGAAGTATGCGGTGCCGTTCAGCAGGACGGAGCTGAAGTATGCGGTGCCGTTCAGCAGGACGGAGCTGAAGTATGGGGTGCCGTTCAGCAGGACGGAGCTGAAGTATGGGGTGCCGTTCAGCAGGACGGAGCTGAAGTATGGGGTACCGTTCAGCAGGACGGAGCTGAAGTATGGGGTACCGTTCAGCAGGACGGAGCTGAAGTATGGGGTGCCGTTCAGCAGGACGGAGCTGAAGTATGGGGTACCGTTCAGCAGGACGGAGCTGAAGTATGGGGTGCCGTTCAGCATGACAGAGCTGAAGTATGGGGTGCCGTTCAGAAAATATGTCGTAAAAATGCACTGGTCTGTTTGTTCACCATATGGTTTGTGTTGGCATATACACTATATTGGTTTACTTATATTGATTTTGTTGTACATGTATCGGCCATTGCACAAACTATTGGTTGTGCGTCATGTTTGGATGCCTGGTTACTGGTTTGGTAGTATTTAATCTTCTGGGAGACACATTGGTTGTGTTTAATTGCTCACATTAGGTCATCAGTTCATTTAGTATATGTGCCATCTAACCAATAGATAACCCAGCAAACCATTGCATTCAAACCAATAAATATCTCAGCAAACTATGTATGCCAGGAAACCAGTGCAAAACTAGGAACCAATGTATTCCTCTCTCAATCAATCAATGTGTAAGCATGGAGGCCATTTTATTCAGTAAATGTATCAATTGACAAATATTGTACCACAAAACCAATGTTTCTGTACCAATATCAGTGCAC
The DNA here is from genome assembly GCF_900700415.2 of Clupea harengus. Lineage (NCBI taxonomy): Eukaryota > Metazoa > Chordata > Actinopteri > Clupeiformes > Clupeidae > Clupea > Clupea harengus. Next base: position 13,730,103 of record NC_045176.1, read on the forward strand.
TTCATAGCCAACAAGTTACCCTGACCAATGTGTCATTGTTTAAACCAATGTACACACAAACGAACCAATGAGAGGGCAAAACAACCAGTGCACATGCCAGCCTACTAATTAATACTCAAGTCAAACTATCTGTTTATCTATCTGTACCAATGTTTAATCATACTAACCAGTACATCTGCCAAATATCCAATGTTTGTGGTGTAAATGCAGTACATGGGTGCAAGATTCAACAGACATGCATGAATATTAGTATATGTAAACCGGTTATATGCCTGTGAGGATTTGGGCTACTGGAGTTGGTGGTGAAGTTAGGAAAAAACATGGTGCAGGAGATGGTGGCTTCTTATATAAAAATATACCTGTCTTTATTTTACAGGGGGTTCACTCCAGTAACCCCAAAACAAGTGCACAAAAAAACAAACATAAATCAAAAACAAGGTACTCACAAAGACAATCTAGGCACATATTCACTAGGCACCAAAACTAGGCACATCAATTTCACTTCACTTCACCTCACAGCAGGTAAGTGTTTTTTTTCTCTCATGGAATGAGGCACCCTTTATATCGCACAGCCACTTGGGCCTATTTGGTCAAATTGGCCAATTTGGACTCAACCATTGACATGGGGGAGCCCGGACCCAACCATTGTGGTGGGGGAGTCCAAGTCTTTCTCCTGCTCTTGTAGGGCAACAGGAGTCCAACTCCACCTTAGTGCCACGGTGAGAAGGGGGGATTTCACCTTCTCACAATGTCAATAATCCATACAGCATACCAGTATATAAATGCATATTTGCCTACATCAATATGCATGTGAGCAAATAAATAATGCTATAACTCAACCAATGTATTTTCCAGAAAATCAATATATATGCTACCAAACCAGTCGCCACGCAAACAAACCAATATAGGTGATGCATAACCAATATCAGTTTTGGCTCAATACAAAGTGCATAATTACAGACCCAAAACCAATATATATATATAAACCAATATATATATTCCAACAAACCATACATAATCATCCTTCTTGCATTGAGTGCAAGTGTGTGTGTGTGTGTGTGTGTGTGTGTGTGTGTGTGTGTGTGTGTGTTAATATGTGCATCTATGTACAGTATATCTGTGTGTGTCTGTATGTGTGTAACTGTATAAGTGAGTGCGCATTTGTCTGTTGGTTAGTGTGATCATGCGTTTTGGTGTTTGTGTGAGTGTATGTGTGTGTCAGTGTCTATGTGTGTGTATGTGTGTGTGTGTGTGTGTGTGCGCGTATGTGTGTATATCTTCTATTGGGGGGGGGGATCCCCATTCATTGGACAGCCGTTCCCTCACTTTTATCTCTTCGCTTTTTCCTGTCTCCAACCGCAAAGCTCTGCAAGCCGAGTTTACACATTCACCTCGACACTGCTGAGCCACACCACAGTGCATTCACATGAGGCCTCAGGGTTTCATTTCAACCGACTTTATCATGGGACATGCCTCCATTGTTTTTGCATGCTGATAGTACATGGGCAAGCGAGGCTAACTAGCAACACATACGGTGGAAAGGGTGTTGTACTGCATATACAGACAAAGATTGTGTGTACCTCTGCCAATCCACATTGTTTTTTTATCATAGGTTAGTGTAAAAATCCACATATCCAAGGCAAAGTATACAAATAGAGTATAAATGGAGCACTAGCCCATTTGTGTGAATGGTGACGCCTGCTGTCAGTATTTTGTGGCTGAATATTTAAAGTATTGAGAGTCATCTCTAAGCAGTTGTTATGCAGGAGGTTTCGATCTCTTCAGTGACTGCTAGGTGCATGGAACCTGGAGAGTTTCACATTTAATACATTTCGGGTCATGTTCATTTCAGATCTGGGTCCTAAGTTTGAATTCCTCGTCCTTTAGAAGTTCAGCTTTAGAAGTGAAACAGATGCCGTGTGACTCTCTCAAACTGTGGGGTGTGGCTTTTGAAGAAGTGCCAACGGAACTCGGAGGAATGCCGTGAAAGGGGAAATGAAACAGAATAGCAAAGTTCCTCTGGCCTTCTGTGGAGTTCCTGGAAACCGACTGCCTCCTTTGTCTCAGTCTGACTCCTTTGGAACCAAGGCCCTGGTTCTTCAGCGCTCTCGAAGTTCAGAACAGGTCTCATCGAAAGTGGTGACTCAGATGCACAAGATAGGCATCGCGTCAGCATATTTCACAGCATGCTACGTCAACATACTGATGTTAAATGATATGAAACAAGTAGATCCTTGCTTAAATCTAGTGGTTATAGTGTTTTTTCTTCCCATGTAAAAAAATATGTTCAATTAAGCAAATTATTTCGGCAAGTCAATTAAAATATCACCTTTTCTAAATATCCCGTTTAGACGATTAATACACTATGCTCTCCAATAAATAATGCTTCTTGCCCTCGGGTAAGCCATCATCAATATTCTAAATAGTTTATGAATCTTCTCTATTTACACAACAACCCTCTCTCTACAGATAGTAAGTCAGAGCTTCAGAGGATATCGACTATATGAATTTGCTCCCAGTTGAAAAAGAAACATATTGCAAGAAACTGCATTCTTACTCTTACAGTGACTGTTTACTCAGAGCACTTAGTAATAGAGCTTATATTCCCAGGACAGGAATACCAACAGCAATATCTCATTTTCAGCATCCTATAGGGTTTCCTCAGAGCAGACAACTTGCAACAATTTCCCATTTCAAATGAATTGTAATATGACTGCAGCGCTTAATCAAGGTTTAATAACCCTGGGTGGTGCAACTGTGCATCGCTGGACCTTCCCTTTATGTTTCGGGCATTCAAAGTTCCTTCTCGTCCAATTAAGCCTATTAGAGCAAACTTGCTGCTGGTCACTTTTAATTCACTTCTCGCCATTTCAGTTCATTAGACTGAATGTTACGGCAGGGCCTCCCAAAAGGTGCTTCCTTCCCAACGCCAGAAGATGCAAGGAGCGAGGCCAGCTGTGCTTTTTTTCTCCCAAAGCCTGTCTAAACCTGCGGTCCCTCTGCGCCCCTTCAAATGAGATCTGAGCATTGGAGATTTGGCGGCCTGATAACATTAACTCTTCGCTCGCACCTGCCGCTCCCCGCCCATGCTTAGACAAATCACGTGACCGCTGGTGATAGGATGAACCGCTCCGGGGGCCTCAGGAATCACAAGAGCAGGATTGAATTTCAGAGCCACAGCTGAATCGTTTGGTGACCTTCCAGTCTCTTATATGGCTGAGGATGACACAGCAACATTGCTGTGAGTAATTAAGAACAGTCTTCCCAGAAATAATTATCGTGATCCAACAAGCTTTTAAGATTGGATTTAACAAAATAGATTTTTTCTTAAATGTGCATTTGCATGAGCTGAATACTGAGATGGGTTGTGTCTGCCAATTAGCAATGGGTCTCACGTAAGATCATTTTCAGATTTTAAACTTTTTCAGTCCTTCTGGGTTTAGCTGGGCTCATATAAATATGCTACATCAGAAGCTGAAATCTATTTTATGATTTAAAAAACTATTGTAGAGGACTCAGAAGTGCTAGTATTTTCATGGCAAATGAATACACATGCCCGTACTAATCACATAATACTAGGACATTCATTAAAAGAACATTTAATTCAAGAATTAATTAATCAAAACATCTCAAGAATACTGCTCTCAGAAATCACTAAATGAATGTACATAATCTCAGTGGTGGATTCAAATGGTGGATAAGGGCAATTGGTACTTGGTAACACTGTCACTGTTATTTTTTATCAATATATTCAATTTAGAATGTCTCAAAAGTAAGGAAGCAAATACCATAAAACATACCAAATGGTCTCTTCAGAGAAGTTTTAGTTTGCTTCCTAATTAGGATCAAATGAAACACCTGGCATTTGGTGAATAGCGATTCTTACACGACGACCAGTCGGTTTTCAAGCTTTTCCATTTGTGTTTTACACAGAATTGAATTCTCCCCCTAAGGGTATGTCTGTACTTTGCCGTTCTGTTGTAGTGTTATATACAGCCTACTCAACAACACCACCGCTGTGTTCAAACCCTGGCTTGACTTTACCTGAAAGTGGCCTTCAGGACTTGCCCAGGGGTGGTCTCCTTGGTGTGGTTGTGGTAGCCGTAGAAGACATCCCCAAACACCGTCTGGTTGGCAGGGATGTCTGCTGCCTCGGCACAGTCCACTCCTTCAGTGCAAGCCTCGGACAGGGGCTGGCAGGACCGTCCATCTGGGCCTCGTTTGTAATCCTCTATACAGCTAATGAATACAACAGAAACAACACTGTCACATTGTATTACTGGAGATGTGAAGACCTGCTCTGCTCAATACAAACCTATGGCATCATTAACTTGTAATTGCTTCCTCATACGCACAGTGTCAGTGAGGTGATTAACGAAAAAAGGTGTTGTTCATGGAGGTCACTATAAATGTCTTGCAGGTTATTATTATTATATGAAGGTTATAATGAGTAAATAAGAATGGGTACTGTTATAGCTTTCTATTGGCAATTCAAGTAACGTACAAAAGAGAGCTAGGATCAAACTGCGTGACTTTTTAGTTTATCTCACTGTAATTGTTTTCTCTATAGCATATCACTTTATCAACATAAAAATATTAATGTTAAATACTGCAATGAATCACAAGTTAAGTAATTAATCACTAATCAAAATATTTTAAACTCTGCTCCGTGAAAATGATCACTAAGCATTAGAGAACAGCCTAAATGTGTAACATGATAGGAGGAGGCTGTTTATTTAAAGCAGTAAGCACAACAAAAACTGTGCCTCCCTTTTGAAAAGAGGAACAATCCAAATACAGACAGACTGCGAGGAATTCTTTTATACTTATGGTATTTTGACATTAGGCTGCCTAGTATGCTGAGAAAGAGAGAGAAAAAATATCAAAGCGCGAGAAAGCAGGAGAAAAGACAAAAGGGAAAGTAAGAAAATATGTCAGAACTGAAATAGAGACTCTTCTTCTTTGGGTGGAAATACTCCAGCGCAAGCTGTCATTACTGGAGGTGAGAAACAGCCCATCTGTAACGCTCCCCGTAACGCACAGCACATTTTAAGTGGCTTCCTATCTCCTCACACAATAACTGCTTCTCCACTGACAGGAAATTAAGCGCATTTGCCACCTGAAGTCAAACAGGCTTTCCACTGAGGAAAGACTGGAATCCACAGTGACTAAGGAGACAGGGCCAAAAGAAGCCCAGGTTGCCAAAGAGACGCATTCTAAGAAGAAGGAAAAGAAAAGGAAGAAGAAGAGGAGGAGGAGAGGGAGGAGGATCAGTTTCACCAGGAGTCATAAGCCGTGGCATTTCTGCACTGCAGTCTTACAGGCTGATGGATGCCATCATGGCTCTTATACGTGATGGGGTCTGGAAGAGTCACAAAGCTGGACTAGTGTCAAGTAGAGATATCTGCTCAGCACACAGGCTGCTGACAATTACCCACCCTTCATTACACAGATCTGTCTGCACTCTTCCCTCACATTTCATAGCTCATATCTGTAGATGGAACCAATAAGACTAGCTGATTGGAAAACAATATATGCAAGACTCTATGCTACATAGCTCTTCTTACATTGTAACAGTGCCATCGTGAACAGTGTAAGACAGCAATTGTGGGAGTACATTTATATTGTGCACTTTTATAACCCTAATCCTGATGTTCATGTTAATAGTAGAATCACTGTGCCAAAGTCTATGTATAATCCATATAACATTTCATATTTGACTGAAGCTCTGTGCAGACTATGTGACTCAGAACTGAAGCCTAACGATAAGGCTGCAAGGTACTGATGTGCTGGTTTCCTCACCCGCAGAACATCTGGATGTTGTAGAGGGTGGGGTCCTCCTCGAGCGGCGCCAGCTGTTGGAGGCACAGCTGCTCGCAGCCCCCGTTGAAGCCATCCGAGCAGTCGATGCCAATGTGGTGGTCGTAGCAGCCCGTGCCATCCTTCATGGGGCTCAAGCCAGGTGGGCACTGAAACAACGACAACAACCCACAGTGAATTGTCTGGCTGATGCACGTGTGTGTCCGGAGCTGGTCTGGTTAATAAATGCGTTCAGGCCTGGCACGGTCATTGACAGCATTCGAAACAGGCTTGCTCCAAAATGGCAAAAGCACTTTCTGGATGCTGACATGCTCATTATCTGCGCATTCATTGCATGGCAGGGGTGTGAACGAACTCTCGACAGTTCCCAATGCTGGCTTGTTTTGAATAAACTGACGCATTTCTAAAGCTGTTCACACCCTAACGTCCTAAACAGTCTGGATAACTGCTACTTGGCAATCGGTAAGAGTCGAATCTCTCCAAGGAAGCAGAACTTAGACAACTGCACACCTGCTTCCTAAATTCCAGTCCCCTAATATTTCCCACAGCAAGTTTCCCCCTGTAGCCTGTGATTCCAAACTCACATGATGTTCTCCGTCAGCTCTGCCTTCAAAGGGGACTTTGATGGGATGATTCTAACATGGCACTTCTAGCACAGTGGAAAGAGGGAAATTCTACATATGCCTTCAGGCATTACATTATATACTTCGTATTTCTCTCTCTCTCTCTCTCTCTCTCTCTCTCTCTCTCTCTCTCTCTCTCATGGCCAACACCCAAAGATTCTGACAGTTTCTCTTTTGTGAGCTAGAGTAGCCCGAACAAGGTACAAAACCAGAACTACAATAGCATGAGATATTAACATTGGCAAAATGCTTAGTAAGAAAGACTAAGAGCAATAAGTTATATAGACACACACACACTCACACACAAACACACACACACACACACACACACACACACACACACACAGATTTAAAATGAATTGCACATACAGAGAGGGTTTACTGCCGTTAAACCTGTAAAGAAAAAAACCCGGGCTTACTGAAAGCTTATCCCTAATATGCATTGAAAACATGTGGGAAGGGGGATTATATTTCATCCCAAAGCCTCCAACCAGGATGATCATTCTAAACACCTCGCAGCAGACACACAGCTGGCACCAGGACAAACACACAGCTATAGCATAGGCAAGGCAATACAATGGCCACATCTGAGGCAGGACCAATTAAAAATTACACAACATGACACTGGCATTAAATAAGCCATTTAATACATCATCTCCTTAGCAGTCCAGATAATTGTAAACAGTAAACAACTCATCCCTGTGGTTATGTTCAAACCTGAACAAATTTTGTCTGATGGCAAGAGTGTTTTATAACGGTATCCAAAAAGGATATCTGAGCACAAAACCATGTTCAATATTTTCATTTTTAGATTTGGGTGTTTTGGTGTTTTGTGCAAAAAGGATCCAAAGGTTTGATTTACTGATTTTTGTGCTATCACTAAACACCTTTAGTGATTTTTCCTTTTTGGGGGAGGCTGAAAAAAAAGGATGCTAGGACAGAGTGAGAATACCTGAAGAATGAAACAATAGAAGAGCCCATCACTGTCTGTTAGCTTACTGGGCCAAACAGGAACTGGATGCTGGACTTAACTTGTCTACTGGCTTCACCCCAGCCATTCTTTCACTTATTTACAACAAAGTATCAAGAGGCGAGATGTTGAATTGAAACCCTATCCTTGTCCCTGGATGCTAGTGTATTGATTTTGTCACCGAGGCCGCTGCTGCCGTGACAACTGATTTATCACCTGTAATGTAAAAACCATGGTAGACTGAATCACCTAAGTCATCTGCGACACGGACTCTCTAAATCAGGTGGCCCCTCCAGCAATCGATGAGAACGGGAAGTGTGACGGGCGTGGAGGGGAATTCAGATACGCTTTGCTCGTACACCCCACCTGTCCATCCACACTGGGTGCCGAGGTTCTGCTCTGAGCTGTGTCATAAAGAAATAGGACACGTCGGAGACAAGTCCCTATTTGACTCCGTCCAACAAATGTTAAGCGCCAAAACCGTCACTGGCTTACAAATGGCTTTTCAACAATAAAGTCAGCGCTCACGGATTTGGAAAAAATTGTGACTTAATCTGCGGCTCTTTGGTAATCCGAGCAAGGCATCGATTTAGTAATCAAAATGACATCAGCCATTTCTACGACGCCCTAAACTAAATAATATATGTGCTTTGTGATGTGTGATAGTTATTGATAAATACAAGAAAATATATGAAGCAATAAAAGTCACTCTCCCCCTATTAATGTGTCAATAAGACCCGTGTACTACAGTGCCTCACATTCCTTTCTGAAATACAAACCCTGAGCTAGGGTACTTGATCTTACTAAGATCCCTCTGAACATCCTTCCTCCTGAGGAATCCAATTCCTCATGAATGCTCTGTACATGAGCATCCATTAAGGATGGAGCGTGCTCTGCTGAAGATGTCTGCTGGAGTCAGATGGTAAATAATACAAAATACACAGGGGGCCCACAGTACAAGACGATAATTAATAATAATTTAAAAGAAACCTGAGCTACAGAGCCCTTTAATCTTATTTCCAAATCTTTCCAAATGGTAACGTTTTCCTCCAGCTCCTCAAAGCTTAGGAGGAATTGGCAATGTGGTGTAGCCATATAGAAACAAACCCTCTCCAGGATTTGATGGAAAAGCTAAACAAAACTTAAATTTGCCAAAAACCCTGGATTGCACACAGAGAACAATAGAGGCTGAATGCTCATCTGGTTAGCAGAGGGCTTTCTGTGGGAATGAAATAATGTTCTTTATCATAACTCAAGAAACAAACAATAATTGCTGCGCTGCTTTAGGCTATGTAAAGGCTAAGTAAAAAAAAGAAAAAAAGTAATTCATGTCTTTTTTTTAAGTAGCTGACCTTACATGATATGCGATGGGATGAATACAAACATGTCTGGAAAGTTATTGGGATTTTCACCAAGCAGTGAATGTTTTGAGGCTATTTCAGGGGTGCCAGTGGTTTTGTCTTGAAAGATGAATGACCTCCACAGTCAGTGCTAAAGAATCTAGAAATGACATGTTCATGTCACAAATTCTGAAGAACTATTTAGGTGTTGAATGTCTTTCTAAAATCAAAAGAATGTTTGTATTTCTTGCCCAAATGTGATGATTCCTTTAATCCCTTTTTAAGGTTTCATACCTCACAGCAAAAATCAATTTTATAAGTGTGGATTTCATTTTATACATTACTTTTATCCTTTGGGCTTTAGCATAAAACTATTTTCATTTTCGGTCTGTCCACTGGTCCTTTCTCTGAGAGGGAGGGAGGGAAAGTTATACTTTGGCAGTGGCTTTGAGGATTACTACAGTGCATTAACATGCCTCAGCCTATGCATCTGTTCCTGCTTGGACCGCGGCTATGAGGCAGATAGCTGAGGATAGAGTCCCCAAATCCACTGTGTGATCCTTAGAGGAAGGAAAGAGAGAGAGAGAGAGAGAGAGAGAGAGAGAGAGAGAGAGAAAAAGATAGAGAGAAAAACAGAGGTGCAGACAGCCTGCTGAGTGCCTGCCATCCCCCAAAAGCACATGCACCTGCAGCACTTTTGCCAAGTATCGACTGGGGCTCTCAGAAGTGCTTAGCACCCAGCTTGCGGTGGGCAGCGGGGCCCGGCCACAGCCCTGGTGTGCGCCGACAAGCTGGCGGAGGACTGATGAGTTTTGTCAAAGAGTCCCACAGGTCCTGTCACCACGACGGATGGCCCACAGTGTAATACAATCACATCCATGTTGGTTTAATTAGGATGTACTGTACATTATGCGGAAATCTTCCACAAACAAAATCTTACCCAGGAGACTGATATCACGATGCATGGAGACACACACTGATCCCTCTTTTGGTGCAGTGTTTAATGAATGCCTTTCAGAGTTACACGGCTCTCTCTTCACCATTTTCTCTTGTGCTTAATCGGTTTTCGGGAGGCTTTCCTCTTTTGGTTAGGTTTTGTTTTGTTTCGTTTTATTATGAGAGGGAGAGCAACAGCCAATTATATCCCGGTCTCTCCTGACTCCTTGAGTGCCAGTCGAAAAAGAACCTAATTAATAAAATAATCATTTTGCAATTATTGTGACTCATGCGATGATGATGGGAAGCAAGTCAGGACATGCCAACTCATTCTAGCAGAAAGTAAAGAAAAGCAAGCATAGACTTCAAATACCTCCGACAAGGTGTTAATTGATAAGCAAAGAACTAGCCTCTCTGGGAGGCCGCCAGTAGCCACTTATGATTAGATGGACACAAGCATCATTAATATAACCTGTCATGGGGTAATTACTAAACGCCAACTGATGTACACTGAGCAACAGATGGGTGCATCGTAGCTAAGCAGAAAAATTAGCAGCCTGATCCTTTCTAATGGAGACAAGGGAGAAAAGACTGATGCTATACTGAATAATCAGAGCAATTAGGCCCCCTGTGATCCATCCACTGCCATGGTAACCTGCTATTTGTTTCTCGTGTAGAGCTTGTTCAACCCTACAAAAAAACCTACAATTATTATCAGCAGTGTATACATTATTATATTTCTCCTTTATATATGAGACATATTCATACATTCTGTATTCTGTTTCATTTTGGAGTTGATCCGAAACACAGGTTTTTATTTTTTTCACTTTCATTAGCATTGCAAGACAGGGCATTTGGCCTTGGCAGAGGTCTGTGCTCTCCAAGTGCCCTACTAGTTTAGTAATACTGACTAGAACCCCATAGGTATTTCATTGGCAGTTTCTGTACTATTTCTACAAGGCATGTTTAGCAATTATGTTTTATGATCTATAAGCAAATATACAAACTCTATGTAAGAAAAATGGCCTCCTATAGTGTCAGAATTTGCAAACACTGACACAGTACCAGCAGGTAAAACTTTGCAAATGTATGTAGAACAAAGACCTACGTAACATGGTTGCCTAACATAGAAACGATACTATACATGGCATTTTGAGGAACTCACGTCATTTGATTCACTGGATGCGATATTGTTTCCTGATAATCCCTGCTGTCACATTAGCAAGTGAATAAAGGTTGCTTCACCTCTATTTCAAACCCGCTAACATCGAATTAATACTGGTTTATCATGGGCTATAACTGCTGCTTTAGAAATGGAGCAGTGACAGAGCATTAATGGAAGTTTGTGCAAAAAGTGTTGATGTTGACAATTTCAAAATGTTGACACCAAACTTATATTAACTATTAAAGAAATGTTGCATGAATATTAAAGAAAGAGTGGCGCATACATTTATAAAAGACTTAAAGCACTGTTTGTGCTAACTTTACCTAACTCCACTGCTTTTCTCAATTTGCTCATAAAAAATGGACTCTCGCATACTTATTACAACAGATCTGCACTAGAAATAGAGCCTTTATAAGCTTCAGTGTTTGTTTTCTCACTTTCAATCGGTGGCAACTAATTCCCCTGGCTCAGATGAGATGAGACCTTCAAATCAGATATTAATAACAAATATTGAAAAAGACCCTGAAGATTTGATAAATGAATATATACATTAATATCAGCTTTAGTCCGCATGAATGTGTGTTTTTCTACTTTTCATTTGGGAGTTGAAAAAGTGTGGGATATTCTAAAATGAACTGAGACTAGTTGTATGTATGTTAAAGTGGTTTTTGAAATTCCCTTTTTTTAATAAAACCAAGAGGTACAACATCATTCAAATGAGAACTATGTAAAATAAAAAAATAAAAATATCATAAAAACAATTACTTGCATCTTTAGAAAGGTTTAAATAAAAATAGATCAAATTCTAATGTTTACAAAAAGCATTACTAACATTTCCTGTATGTCAGGCCGGTCAATTCTGACTGGAACCAGAATTGGGTAACCATGTTGCAAACACAGCATAAAAGTTAAATGTTTAAATGTTATAATATATTAGTTAAAATAATGTTTTAGTACACTCCATCCATGTTGGGTTTGGAATAACCCAGAAACATGCTGGCTAAAGGGGCGCTGGTGAAGATGGGTGGGCTAATGCCTCGCTCAGTGGATTTATTGGATTACGGAAGCATTGATAACATGTGGATACCAAATCAAATTTGGGGGAGCAGCGCCTTCCTTCACACTCCATCCATCTCTTTACATATACTGTATATAAGTGAGCTAGTTATGGATGAAACGTATTGGTTGTCTGCACGATATATGGTATGCGGGGTACACCGTTTTTATGTTTGTGGTTTATCAAAAAATGGATAAGAACCATTTTTATTTCTTTCATGACGCATGCACTACACTGTATTTCACTTGGATATGAGGAAAAATATTTTTGTGAGGGCATTTTCTAACTACGATTTACTCAAAGTGTTAAATGAAGCTATCACTAATCTCCTTTTTATGCTTGGGGTTTATTTACATCCAGTCATTAACCATTTTTCATCATATTTAGTCATTAACCATATTTCATCATATTTAATCCTTTTCTTTATATTTTATCTTATTTATAGCTAATTCTTTTTTGCTTTTGATCCTTCAGGCACATTTTGACTCTTGTCTAAGAAAATCTTCACGTCACTAGGCTAAGGCAAAAACATATGTAGTGCAAATCTAAGTGAAGCCTGAATGTGAGTTGTTCTAATACGAACACAAATCTGTTCATTTGCATGTTACATTCTGTTTTAACGACTGCTCTAAGGTGTATCTCTAGGTTTCTCATTTTACGCCTCTAAGGCTAGATGACAACACAAATGGTCACAGGCAACAGTCTTAGCTACATGAACCAATAATAGGCAAGCATTGATCATAGCACTTCACACTTCACACTAACAGTTTATGAAAGGCTTGGAGTTGGAGCAGGTGTTTGGGAGTAACGCTTCCTCAACTGTTCATAAATGTAGCACAACTGACACTTTCCTATCAAAGCTCAACATGTCATTCTGCCTTAAATTTGCCATACAACTACGTTAATGAGGAAAGAAAGAAAACAAATTCTCCCGGTAGTCAATGGCAACAGCTTGTCTGAAGTGTGATATCAGCTACATTAGGATAGGCTTCTCCATTTAACTTCTTATCCATTCTTCCATCACACCTTTAACATGATAAATCTCATGTGTAATTTGATTTGGAAACAAAAGGGGAAAAAACCGAATGCACAGATCCATGCATGCATATTTGTAAATATGCTCCATCAGTGTATTAACCATAACCATGTGGAGACTGTGGAGACTGAGGAGACTGAGGGAACCGATTACTAATCCATAGCCACAGTTTATCAATGGAGGAAACAAATTACTAACTCGCGGGTATGGATTTTCCTTCTCACCTAAAATGCCTGCCTAGCGACCCAAGGAGGGCTGTAGAGAATATTAATAGCCTGATGTGGACATTTATCTAATTTATCTCAGCAGCCCCTCAACATCCTGTTAATGCCCCTACTGAGAACCTTTAGTTTAGAGAATTAATTTCATCCCTTCCTCACAGGAAACGGCTCAGTTGGGAGTCTGACTTGGACATCTGATTCATGATGGATCTCTGAGTGAGATGTGGTAAAATGCTAAGAGAGTCTGAAACCTGATGAATTATCCGCTTTCTAAAGACATTTTTTCTACTTCCTGTTACTTGAGCCCATGAAAAAGACTGAACAATAATGACAATGGTGATGGTGATGATAATGGTGGTGGTGGTGGTGGTGGTGGTGATCTGATTTTGTAAAAAGTAATAATTGAAATAATGTACAAAAAAGGAGAGATGGGAGTGGGATAACTTGTTCAGGATTTGAATGCTAAGACATATTCCAAGGTCACTGTTGGCATAATTTTTATCTGTGTACCAAAGCACATCTATATTTACCTTTGTAGGTGGTTATAGCACATAAAGAATAACTAAAAATCACAGTGTGTATGACTCCCATGTTTCTGAAAGAAAAGAGGCTCTCGTTATGGTGCATTGGAATGGGAAAACCAAACGTTTACCACAGCCAGATGGTGAATACAATGAGAGCCTCTGGTTCATTTCATGGCTGTTAAACAACGTCTTAAGTGAAAGATAGCAAGAGGGAAAGAAAGAGTGCAAATAAAGAAATTCTCCAAACAGTCATTTAGAGCTGTTTTTTGCTAAACTTTCTAATCGAACACACATCTATTTATAGCAAAAGGTTTTCAGTCAAGCACATATATTTTGCAACTACTGTATATGTTGTATTGTATGTATTGTATGTATTAATATATACTGTAAAACATGCATCTTTAGACCAGCTGGGGGTTGGGGACAGAGAAAACGAGAAAAGGGAGAGAATGTAGAAAGACAGAGAGACAGAAGAAGAGACTACTTATAGGTGGCTCACCACGCAGCCAGTGGAGTCAAGTTTGCGATCGGAGATGCAGCGGAAATTCCGGCTGCAGCCGCCGTTGTCCTTTGAGCAGTCCCGCACGGGACCGAACGAGTCCAGCAGGACCTCCAGACTATCGAAGGACGAGGAAATCATGAGCTCCTCTCTGTGTAAAGACCACAAATCAGAGAGAAACACTTCAGGCCGCAGGAATACTGATGAGCCCCAGGCTCCCCACACAGGCAAGAGCAGTGAGTGCAACAGAGAAATGACAATATCATGGCAGACATGGTTAACAAAAAAACAGCACGAAACGCATGGAGAAGTTCCACTGAAGTTTAGGTGATCAACACCCTGCAGTATTATTGCAAAATACAGAGAGATCAAATCAAATAATAAAACAAAAAATGTAATCAAATAAGGGCAGCGCAGCCACAAGAAAAGTGGATAAATCCTATTTGCCAAGTCAATTTAATATGTCCTTTCTATACACACAATGGGTTTGCACTGAATAATGAACCACCATCATCACCGTAAAAACAAACACCATGTCAATGTTTGTGCTCAGTGTGTAATGCTTTAGTTTGGTGCAATTTCTTTTGATCTTGGTTAAATGCAAGGAATCTTCTCGAATACCGTGAGCAAAAAACAGTAACTTTGACGTACCAGCAGATAAAGCATATCAATTCTCAGATCACTTTCCAGCTCTGGCAAAAAAAATGTGCAACACCTTGGAGGATGTCAGTGAAGACAAAGACACGATTATGTTCACTCTGTGATGAGTCACTGTCAGTATCTGAGGAGATCATATTACATTGAGATATGATTTAATTCTTCACTGTGACGAGGAAGTCTACATTCACACATTTCCCATAAAAACCTGGCAAACCTCACCTCTCTCCAACCTGGATATAAACTGTAAAACTTGCAAACATCACCACGCAACGTGTTCACTCTCTCACACCAGGTGCGTCATCAGAGTATTTAGAGGTCATTAAACTGAAATATAGATTAAAACGGGGCCTGAAGAATGAGCTGAGCAGTGACCTTTCCATGGGATAATATTTCTCTGAAACACTAAATCACCATGCTTAAGTGGAATAGCTATAACAAATGGAGTACATTCATAATAACAATGCCACCCAAGCCTGCCCGTGGAGAGGATAAATGCCTTTGCTCTGTTGTTTTGCAAATATAATTTCCTTTCTCTCTGTATGCAGCAGGAGAGTCTCAAAGCAAAGAGGTTCGAAGCTTCAATATTGTTTGTTTATAAATGTGTGTGTGGAAAACTGATTTTATCTTGCTAACCAATTTCGCTGCTTAATTGGTCATGGTTTTTGTCTTCTTATGTTTGTGTAAAAAAACAAAAACAGAAAAATTCAATCCAATTGGTCAGATAAACGATGAAGTGTTTTGAAGAACTTCAGAATGCGAAATGTGTCATTTTGAACTTCCCCTCACAGCATTTTAAATTCCTCTGTGAGTGTGAGTCATCTCGTATGCTCATACACAAACTGGCGCTTCGCCGTTTGTTCTCAGTCTCTTCTTCCTTTCCTCCAAAGTAATCCAACCAACCATGGCTCATCCATATGGGCAGGTGCTAAAAGATTCATCCACTTTAAAATATAGATACATAAAATAAACATTCAATCAATTGTTATTTGTTAATGTATTCAATGAGATGTTTAAAAATAGACATTTTTTGTCTGAGTTAGTTTCTAAATTGCATAACAAGGATTGGGTGTTTAATTATTTGTGTATGATGTTCACGCTGCACTTATCTCATCCCTTCTCCGCTACACTTGGGTTTGGCGCTACTGGTGGGGCAGTGGATCTCTCTGCCCACAGGAACTCCACAGTGCCCCACAATTTCCTATTGATTCTGTGGTCAGATATGGTACTGCTGCGAGCGCTAATAGACAGCTGTTGGGGCAGAAATAAATCTGTCCCCTTGCTGTTAACGTCATGCAGGAACCAGGGCAACACAATAGTCGACGACAATAATAATATTAGTCTGCACTATTGCCATGCTAGTCATGGGGTGTACCATTCAATAACAACATGCTTGCAACAGAGTTCCTTAACTCAACTGAACCACTGTAAATTCAAGACAGAAGCCACAATGATGTCTAATTAATATTTAATTTTACTGTAGTTTTAAAGAGAAGCCCTCTGCCTGCTGCAGGCAATACTACAGAGATGCTAAGGTTAGCTCACAAGCCAATGGCCACCGGCGCTGCTGGCTAGCTTTGTAGCTCTGACACAACAACCACCTCAGGCTTGCACTATAGCCCCTCACGTCAACTCATCCTGCATTGCACCTCAGGTAGGCACGTGTCTTTTTGTTCAGTCCTGCTCACCGTGGCAAATCATATCTTTACTGTGTGGTCGTGTATGGAATGGGAAAGGGCAGGGCACTATATTGGGCTGTGCTGCTGTGTGTCTGTGTTTGAACTGTCAATTCTTGATGGAAGTTTATACCTGTGTTTGGTATTCATATTAGTTTTGCGTGCTCCTGGGGAAGTAGGCTGGTCGTAAAGAAGGACAATAACATAGGTGGGGCCGGCTAAAATGAAGGTTCCGGCTCCAGTGTACATGTGTGACTTGGAGGACGAGGAAGCTATATTGAAAACGTAACTGCTGGCACAATCTATTTGACGATTGAGACGGTTGACTTCTGAGTGATTTTTAGCATATCAAATTAGAATCAATTTAGGATTCAATTTAGCATTGTTGGTGATCCTGCACTGTGACTTCTTTTATTGGGTGTAGTCTACTATGAATTGAAATTCTGCAGGAGCCCCTGAGCTAAAATAAAATAAAAAGGTGGATAACAATAAGCACATGGAGAAACCTAAATATCTGACAAGAACAACAATTAACGTTCGACAGTATGCCTAACAAAACAACTTCTGACACTGGAACAGGCCAACATTAACTATTCATATTAGCACCTGGTAATCATCATTTGATTGACACCCTACATGAAATTCTGCAAGAACACGGAATGTTCCATCAAGCAGAGCATTTTGAATGTGCAGCACGTTGCAAAATATAAAACTTGCATTCGATTCAACTTGGTAGACCCAGCTATTTCTCTGGTCACGAGCCACTACAGATCAAAACGAAACAAACATGTTTATTTCAAGGGCTTTAACCTCAGCAGTGAGTAGTAACACTGGTATTAGTGCTCAAATTACATGGTGACACAAAAGTAGCGTTTACACTTTTACTTTTGTTATTGAAATCTGGTTGCAATAACAGGCACAACTGTCAGCCCTTTACCTCTACATTCAAGCAAAGGTTTGTTGAGGACTTATATTGTTATTATGACAAAAGACTTCTCAGCATATGAATGCATGACTATGTGATGCACAATGTCTAAATAATGAAAGACATAATGATGTCTGCTTGGACAGTGATAAGGGACAGTCTGACAAATTGTAACAGAACTACCACTTTGAACAAAAAAAAAAATGTATTTGTGAAGCTGGGACAGGCCGTCAAGAGAGGGACATAATTAAAGCCCAAAAGTAGAGTCTCTGTCCCTGGCTGACATATATGAAAGACAGTATGACACCCTCCCAGAGGTGGGTGGGTGGGGGGGGGGGAGTCATTAAAGCTAACCTTCAATTACAGCTGTAATGAAGAAGAACACTTAAGTAATGGAAAAGTCACCTCTGCTAACAAAGCTGAATTGGCAGGCAGACACGGCATTCATTTTGGTCATTAGACATTGACAAATACAGCTCTACTATCACTTTTTATCTCAACCCTGCAATTTGCCATGTATTATTCTTCTCTCTTTCACAGGAAGCATAATCTATTATTTCAGTGTGAATGGGCAGCATTTGTGGACGCTGAAAATGGTCTGTTAAAGAGCAATTTAATTCCCTGCATCACTTTGCATATGGCCATGTTTCCAGTCCTCCTCATTTCATTCAGCCTCCTTGCGTGTGCTTGATGAAAATACATGAAAAACGATGGTCTGGTTTCCAGTGCAAGGATGTAGCCTTGTCCTGAGCTCAGTGATTTCAAAATATCCACTCATAGCATAATTTAATCTGGAACAAGGCTTTACTCATGTCCAGAACAAAAATGCATTTTCAAATAGTACCCAGAGTAGAGATAACCCAAAACATCATGAAGATATAGACAGTAGACTGGAGTTAAGGTTAAAAAACCTGCGCATGTATACTGCACATGGATGTCTAACTGGGACTGTGCATGTGGCCTTGACACATAACATATTCAAAACCTGTGGGTGAAGGAGTGACTCAGTGTTTTGTTTCTTTCTCATCTCAAAGTTATAGATACTATGTGCTAACAGCCACTGACCTGGATTTCTCATAAACAGGATGTTTCAAGATTAAAATGGGATTCCCTTTGGCCATCTATGCATTATATAATTAGACTTATTTCTCGTTCTCTCTCTCTCCCTTAGTTTTCTCTTTATGAAATACTATATACTGTGTGTGAAATGGTGCTACTATGACGAGCATTTCTGTGTGGAATAACTCAGACCATTCAATAATGGACAAAACCAATGCCACTCCAGCAGTGCACTGCATGGCTGCTCAGCACAACCCAATGCAGCAATCACACAGCACAACCATTTCTGTGCTGTGATGAGCTTGGATGGCTCTCGTGATTTACACCAGAGAAGCTCCAGGAGAGTGGAAATAATCTTCGGCTGTTTCAAGCCCACACTTAAAGGATTACTCTGCCAGCTGTGTTGCCACGAAATGCCCTGGATGACAGTATTAACCCTCCATCTCACACACCATTTACTTCTTCATACACAGGCTCTGTGGAAAAGCCTGCTATATTAAATTATGTCAGTGAGCACAACAGCGACTGGGTCAAACATTAGGCCCTACATCAGCCCGGGCCCACAAGGAGTGCACAGATCTATTGATAACCTTAATGACGAATTCTGGAGTTTATTATTCTGTGGGTAAGAAAACAACCTAATACAGGTTGAGCTTTGTTTTCCCTCCCAGGAGCAGTACACAACGCATGTGTCCTTACATTCTGAGGCAGCAGGATGCAACTTAAGGTGAACTATTTTTAACTTCACATACAGTAGCTCCAAAAAACTCCACGCTTATGTCAAGTTACCCTAAACAATATCAAGATAAGATACATTTTGAGGCTGTGTGTAAACACCTAAACAAATAATGGAACAGCATGGGTGATCCTGGTAAACAACAACAATGGATGAGGCAGAGGTCATTCTTTTTGTATATCAGGAGTTCCATACCTAAGCACAGCATCAGTTAGCTGTTGCCTTTATTCACTGTTATTCCAGCTACCATCCAAAGCATTGATATAGACAGGTGATTAGCTTTAGACAAGGTATATTAATTCACAGTCAGACAATTACAGTATTTTCTGACTGTGGTGCAAATACAAATGTACTCCTGAAGGTTAATCCTATGACCTTTGCATGCTGTGTCTGAAAATAAAACATATGCTCTGAGGTGACTATTGTCTTTGCTCCGTTACTGTGAGCCTTGTAATAGATCAAGGTCAGGACTCGACAGAGAGGCATAATTAAGTCAAACAGATGGTTTTAATTGTATAAAGGTTACGCATATCATAAGCATAGTAGTTCTGAAGTAGAGAAATGTAAATGTATCAAAAAAAACATTTAAACATTTTTTTTTCAGATGAATTTGGAATCTCTCTAGGCTGTATGTCATATTTAGCTACTGTCCAGATTTACGCAATGCAAAAATCCTATATTTGGGGCATGTGACTTAGCTTGAGTGAGTTTGAAGAAACAGGCTGTCATTCCAGTGGCTATAATAATTGCAACATCTGACATCAGCTCTACAGCATGTAATTTGTAACAAAAGCAGGAAGAGATCAAAGGCAGCTGGGCTTCCTCAAACAAACCACATAATCCACTGATCCATCTCTTGGAACTGACATATTAAAACAATTGTATCAGAAACATAATGAAGATGAAATATAAATGCTTCTTCAGAGCCCTTCCATTTGACAGGCCTTTGTGGACTTTGTGGCCTCAGAACTACAAACGAGTTATCCACTTTGCCAACTAAGATTTACAGCCAGAAGAGGATCTTTGTACAAACTTGTCAATGTCACTGGATATATCCAACATGTAACGGTTGGCATTTTCAGAGCTGCACTAACAGTGCTATTTCATTTAGCATTTTCCTTAGGATTCCGTAGATTTCACACGCACGACTGATAGAGAAAGCACTCACCTGACATCCACAGCATCCTCCATGACAGTCATATCGGTCTTGCACTTGGCAGAGGGGTTGATCGCTAGCTCGGCCGGCGGGATGACAAAGCTTTTGCTCAGCGGGAGCCACATGCCTTCGCCCAGTGTGTAGGTGAACCTGAAACACAGCATGCAGCGCATCTTAGACGTTCGCACACTCAAAACAGGATGTAGGGCTGTGGTTTTCTGCCTGACTCTCAAACAGGATTTGTGACGCCTCGAGCAGATGGAGCAGTGTTTTCATACTCGTGTTTGAATTCTTTAAATGAGATTGCAGAGAGCCTCAGACCCTGCAGAGGCTGAGCTCACAGGATTTCAACAAAAGAGATGTTTTTGTATTGCTTGTTTGTTGTTGTTGTTTTTTACATTACCCGTTACACCTTACAGAAAGAGTTGTGTGAATTTTGGCAATGCCTTTGTTAAGTTATACACAACTGCTGCCTCCATTCATTGTCAACGATCTCCTACGGCCTGTTGTGTGACCACTTATGTCTTTCAAAATATTCAACACAAAAACTGAGGTCTGTGTGCACATAGAAATGGATGGACATGAGTGAACTATAACTGAGACCCAACGGTTGCTTGAGGCAAAACCTTCGTCAAAGGCTTCGTGAATCTTCAAGACGTCAATGTCATGTTCAAATACAACTTTTACACTGTGATATGCTCCCATGAATTAACTGAATGTGAAAAAGATGAAAGCACAAGACTAATGGCTGGCTTTTCTGTAGCAAATGTTTACCTAAGCAGGCTGAAGAGAAATATGAAGGCAACGTTGGAAAAAGGCTAACTTCACTGTGTTAGCTAGGTTCGCTTTATGTACCTTTGCATGTATTTCATGCTTTGTGGTACCACTTTAGATAGATAGATAGATAGATAGATGGATACTTTATTAATCCCGAGGGAAATTTAGGTAGGGAACATATGTTAAGCATTAACACATAACTAATATGTGTATGTATGAGTGCCTAACAAAGTCTGCATTAAGCATCATTGATCATTCCCTTCAATTCAGTTTCTTATTCTCACTGGACATGTCATTTATTCTTGGTACATCCTTAATAACCAACTAGTTGGTCTCAGCCTAAGCTTACTGATATATAATAAGAATTCAAATAGAAAGTTTGTTGCCTCCTAATACACTGTCTGAATATGTTACTTATAGGGACAGAATAATTGTAGAATAGGTATTTCTACTGACAAAACAATGCTTCAATGCTCAATGCAATGGCACCGCAGGTCCAAGTGATGGTAAATGTACTCACCCAGGCTGCTAGTGGTGACTGGGAGGAAGGGCCCATACTACGACTACAGGCACATTCATCCTTAAAACTGTAAATATGTCATTATTGATTTAAAAACAGATTCCTTTTCTAAAATGAAGACTGACAACATATAAAGGATGAAATCCTTGTGTGAGTTTGAAAATTGTATTTAGAAAAATACAACTTGCGTCCAAAAGTACCCTACCACACCCCTCCAAAGTAACCATCTTGTGTTTCCACAAGACAGAGACCTTTTCCAAAGCCTTAAGCCTCCATCAGGCTCTGACAGATGTTACTGTCTTGAGAGACTATAAGTTGGACTTGTTGGTTAGTTTGTTTTTGGTCAAGTTTGCAGGTATGAATACCTATTCTACAACTATTCTCCCATTATAAGTGGCATATTTAGACAGTATATTAAAAGGCCATAAACCTTCTACTTCTATCCTTGCTATATATCAGTAAGCTTAGGTTAATACCAACTAGTTGGCTATTAAGGATGTACCAAGAATAAATTACCTATTCAATGAGAATAAGAAATTGGTGAATATTGGCCTTATAAAGGATTAATGGTTTATGCCGATAATGTCATTGGAATGTGTAAGTTACATTATCACCATATATCTAAGGGATGCTGACGTGCATAAACCCTCCCACTGCTGGATACTGACTGACTGACAGCAAGAGGGGAGACTTACTTGCAACTGTTAAGCTTTCCATCATTTCTCAGTATGGGTATAGTTGTCTGCCTATTGCTAATTCCTTGTCACCACTGTATCTCTCCATGTTTTTCCCACTCCGTGATATTATGGAGCACAGCAAACAGGAGGAATTTGCAGTTTGAACGAACTGGTCTGCGATTAGATTACATGGCAGCAACACATTTCAAATAGCAAAGGAGCTGATTTAGCTGCAGTCAGAGACTCTCACTGACCACACACACTCAGATGATCAGATCTCTCTACTGCACTGTGGAACATCCGGGGGTGGCACTTCTTATAAATAGTCAAGAACAATCCTTTGCAGCGCACATGAAATAATCCTAAACACCGAAAGCCAAATGATAGAACAATAGACTGATTATTTCACAGCCATGAATCACATTAATATGCTTTCAGAGTTAAAGAAATCTTCTGAGACAATCGCTGTCTCAGTTGTTGTCCTGGTAACCACGGTCTGTATTTTATGTTTTTGATGAAATTCTGAGATGCAAAAACTCATCAATTTCTGTATTAGTATGTGGCACAACCATTGTATGTGCATTATGAGATTCATGATAAACATTAATACATTCTGCAGGGAACAATTGTGAGCAAGAGCAAGAGGTCAGGTATCCATAATCTCATGGATATGTGTTACAGGCTAAACTTGAAAAATACATCAGTGAATATGTGGAAAATGATTTCAAAGAAATCCCTTGTGTGATCTGACATACGACCCATATCTTCAGAGAATATGGAAAATGCACTTACTGTGGGTGTGTGTGTGTGTGTGTGTGTGTGTGTCTGTGTGTGTGTGTGTGTGTGTGTGTGTGTGTGTGTGTGTGTGTGTGTGTGTGTGTGTGTGTGTCTGTGTGTGTGTGTGTGTGTGTGTGTGTGTGTGTGTGTGTGTGTGTGTGTGTGTGTGTGTGTGTGTGTGTGTGCGTGGAGGGGAGGTAGAGTGATATGATGGTGCAGAGAAAAGGAAAGGGGTTGAACTGATTGAACTATGACCACAAGCTTATAGTTCTTGAAATTCCATCCATTCCATTATAACAGCCTTATAATAATGAATACTCATAATATTCCGCTTTGCACCTTAACAGTTTGGACCTTTTTGGCAAGACACATTAAGATGGAAATACCACAGGCATTGATCATGTTAAGAAGGGTTCTGACACAAGGTGGAAATAAGGCGTATCACATTTTAGTACATATAAGCATCTCTATTATAGGCACTTCCAGAAAACATGCATGAATAGAATTGTATTGGTGTGTTTCTGAAAACCTTCTGTTGATTACACCTGTGGTGAAGGGAGAGAACAGTTGCTACACACCCCCATCAAGTCATAACTGTATTTGACAAATTTCAGTAGTAAATGTCCTCAAATAGCACAATTTACAAAATCTGAATATAAAAATAATTGTTGTATTGTATTGTTATAGTAACAGCACTATTAAAGAGTGGAGTTAAATGTAGGTGCATTGGGCAATTAAACCAATAAGCACAATGTAGAGGCACCTCATACTACACAAAAATTCTTATAAAAATGTAGAAATATAAAACCCAACAGCATGCCAACAAACAGCATGCCAACTTATTTTGTGCTATAGTTATTCAACTATTTATATATAAACAAAAATAACTGCATTAAATGTTGCAAATCATACATTACCATTTATTTCTTTTTTGAACAGAGACGCAACAAATGTAATGTTCAATTATTTGAAATAAATATGAATCTTACTATTTATAAATATTTATTTTATCAATTCAGAAAGACATTTTTGACCAGAACACAACATGAGGTTTAATGCACTTAACAAGTCAGTCCTGCACAGACCTTTTTCCTCCTTATCTGTTATAATCTCAAAACTCCTGAGGACTCCTGAGAATGTCTACCGCTACTGCACAAAGCCACACAGTAATAAAGAGATCGACTGATGCCTCTCTATTTCATACACATTAACAGACGTTTCAGTCTGCCGACCTACACCAGAATGGACCAGAACTCCTTCCTTAAATAAGAATGACTTGATGAGAAGGAGGAGTGTGTCGTCAACAGCTAACTGAGCAACAGCATCCACAAAAGAACACCAATTATCACAATAAGGCTAATGGACACTATTGTTGGAACTGGAGCTGATGATAGTCAGCAGACCAAATCATCTGTGTTTTCCATGTGTCTGAGTTAAAAACACATCAGCTGGTTTGTGCACTTGTGGCTGGTGCCTCTCTACATTGTGCCCCTAGACGAGGTAGCCGCAGCTGGATGGAGAGGTATCATTCATCAGACAAAAGCGGTCGGGCGGGGTGATCAGAGGTCTACCTCTTCAATGTCAGTTGTGTGTGAAAGGATGGGCTTAGCTGTGACATATGCAAGGGCAACTGATAGAGGGCTGTTTCAACCAATTACAACCCCATTCAACACAGATGTCTCTGCTTCACTCTGGTAACAAAAGCCACCTTTTGTTAGCGCATTTCTCAGTCTAAACGGCTAGGAGTGGAACCCTGATTGATCGAATGAGAGGAAACAGGAAACACCGAATACTTAAACAGGGAAAAACCTGAAATGTTAGGTACAACATGGTTGAGTAATCCTCAAGCTATCGATTTTCCATATTTTACTAATCTATTAAATATTTTCTCAGAATCATTTAGGGTTAACAATACAGCAATGTTGACTCATATATTATACATGCCTGATTGGGCTATTAAAGAAGACTTGATTGAATAGTTGATGAAACTTTTTAAAGACTTGGCATATTTTGCCTCCAAATTGTTCGATTTGCATTTAATAACTGCAAACTTAGCATAACAAAAGGGCACCAGATCACATGGACTGCACTGCATTAAAAGTCACTTTAGGAATGAGCTGATTAAACTGCTATAAAAGGAAAGGCTTAATTATGTCCCTCCAATTACCTTCCGTGTTTCGATCTCTACTGTTATATGAACCAAAGCTCCCAAGTGCTGAATTCATGCAAGTGATTACAGCAAGGCAAGTCTATTAAAGTTATATTATTAATCTATTTAGGTTTTAATTTAGCAGTGAACACTGCCTTCTTTAATTTCCAACTGGGTTTACAGCATTGACCAGCCCATCCAGAATGAGGTGACAATGTTTTAACATAATACAGAAGAAAATAGTTTTAAAATATGTATGAATAGTGAAGAAATTGTGTTTTAAAAGAAACATCTTTAATAATCAATCAGTGAACATGAACAAACAGAGGTCCTACCATCTACACAGTATCTCCAAGATAACTACAGAGATCTGCCCCATGCCTATCGAATGGAATACCACTTACCTGCAGAATAACAGGAACCTGTCAAGATACACTAGTTAATTTTCTAAGTAAGGGATAATCAAGGCATTGAGGTAGCAGAAACAAAATGCATGCTGAGGTGATAATGTGGCCTCAATGCGAAGTGGAGTGGCTGTACACCTCTTACCCAAACACTGTCATTATGTAATTAGCTAATTCTATTATATTTTATCCTTATATATTTTATTCCATTCAATGGACTTTTCTCCCATTGAAGTCCAAACTGCCTTGACTAGTTCTAAATGGATGGTTGCTATGGCTAACTGCCTGTTGTGAGTTCCATAATTCTTGTTGCGAAGCTAGCACCAGCTATCCCAGCTATCTGCTGAGCCTTATCTTTGTAAAATCACAGATAAAGATACTGTATAATGGTACTAAGGGGTTATTTCAGACACGTGCCACATTCTTTCTGTAAACCACTCTCTGTGACTATCAGTCTTGCATGAGGCCTAAGCTGTGCCATATGCTACTTAAACTTCCACTGATTCTGCAATGTATACGTTATATAGCCTTAATATATGGTGAGATAGATAAAATGCTCATATCTGCTCAGACAGAGACCAAAATAAAGGAGAATGTTTATACTACTACAGATATTTCATTTACACAGAAATGTGGATGCTTAATAATTAGCTTTTTTCAATATAAAACTATTTCCCAAACTGGATTAATATGTTTAATGTGATTATGAAATAATGGTGTCAAAATGATAATTCAAATGTTATTCACCTAAAATGCATTGGTACACAGTAACAAATGCATTTGAAATTTAAATATCAAACTCACCACCACGCAAGAAAGATGAGAACATTCAAATGTTAAAGGGGAAACAGAACCTCTCCACTTTGCAATAACATATTCTCGTCGACTGCACTCAATCTATGGCGAAATGGTTGTGAAAATGCATTTCCTATAGGGCTGAACGATTAATTGCATTTGCGATTTAATCGCGATATGATAGAACGCGATTTTCTAACCGCAACGTTCGCGATTAAAAAAACGTGGTCACAAAAAAAAAAAAATAATAATTTAATATTTTTTTTTTTTTTTTTTTTTTTAAGATGGTACATTTTGCACACAGTGTTTAAAAAGTGCATGCCTAGTGTTTATACTTAAAATTACTTTTTTTAAATTACTTAAATGCACAGTGGCAAAGCCACCGATTTGTTGTTCTTGTTTCTGTAATGAGCAGTTAAATAAAAATGTAAAATGTGGGAAAGAATATTTTACACTAAATGTATCTAATATTGTGTTGGTCATATTTAAATCATTCATTACGTTTTGTTGGGAAAAAAAGAGGATACAAATTTTTTTTTTAAATCGCATATCGAATCGCAATCGCAATATTTTGGTAAAAAAATCGCAATTAGATTATTTTCCCAAATCGTTCAGCCCTAATTTCCTAGTCGATTGCATTTTCATTTTCATAGCCTTCCACCAGTCAGTCAACCAATCAGGGTGGGACTACAGCACAGCAAGTAGAACATGTGATTTTTTTTAAAACAAGGCGGCTGAAGAGCTCGTCTTAATAATTCGCAGAGTAGCAGAAGGGGAGGACAGTGGTAATGACAACTCTTCACTCACACTTGATCAGTGTGAATCTTAAATTGAGCGTGTGGCAGAATTCTCTGCCTTATCAGGCGCTGACACAAGCATTGTTATTGCCAAATTGAGAGCCGTGGCAAAACAACTCTCTGTGCCTCGACCCAGGGGAGTAGAGATACCTGCCTTACAAATTTCATCGGATGCTTTTAAGTGATATCGCCATGTTTCAAAAAAAGTTGTTCATTTTCATATTGATAAAGAAATGAAAAACTCTACTGATTTGTTGTGGGATCTGCAGACCAATGTGAAACCAGTCAGCAGTACCTCTAACACGTCACTGTTTGTTTTTAGGTTTTTTTCCCCACAGTAGTACGTCTGGGGGAGGATATCCCTGTCGTACCAACACACCACACACATTACAGGTGATTACGAAATCCCCGTGCTATTGAGTGTTAGCTGAGAGGAGCTGTTTTATATTCATTTAATTTAATTACATAAATATTAGGAACAAACTGTTGCTCTCAGCCAACAATTCACACTTGTTTCTATTATCATATATAACTTCTAATCTGTAAGTATTTCATACATATTTCTTTTTTTAAATGCTGAAGACTACATTAGTCACTATTCACTACACAAGTCTTTGGTTTTTCGTATTACCAGCAGATAGTTACCATAAGGAAACTTTCAATGTGTGAGGTTCTAACCGGTGACCAGGTGACCACTGAAAAAAGCAATGGCTTTTTCTAACCACAAAAGTGAAGAGGGAGAGGGGAAAAAAACTGAAGAACCTATTTCATTGTGGTATCAAGTGAAAATGTGGTATCATTTCATGCTTAGTTTCCGCCAAAGCTGTGACCCCTGGGATGGGTTTCGTAGCCACCACCAAAACCTGATCCAAGAACAAGATGAAATGTCTTCTCAGCTCTCTGTCTCACCTGAAGATACGATCGGATGGCTGCTCTCCCATCACCAGATCAAACCCGCGCTGGAAAATGGTGTATGGCCAAGGACTGCAGAAGACACAAGGCACAAGGGAAATATACATGAACACCTCAGTGGAAATACTGACTGAAATTACATTAAATTAATCAAAATCCTGCAGTTACTGTTCTGAATGTTAATGGAGCCACCCACTTCTCCAGCCACAGTATCACCATGACACCTAAAAACCTGACAGCAAACATGTCTTGTATGTAACTGACAACTGCTATACACAGCGAGAACGCCTCTGCAGTACAGGGCACAGCGGATGAGCTCTAATTTAGCAGCAGCGATGTGGCACTAACAGCCTTTTGTGTCGGGGAAAAGAGCTGTTTTTTCCGGCCAGAGAGATGTGACAGGAGCTGACGTGATACTGGCAGCCATAAAGTGGGATGATGGAGATTAACATGTAGGGCCACCCGGGTGGCGTGTCATGTCGCTCCACTCCAGTATGCCAAAGAAAGAGAGCAAGTGTTGATGGCCTGCACTAAAAGAATTTACTGCATGCTAAACCAGAAGTTAAATCCATAAGCTTTCTCTTCACCACAGGAACTTGATTATCATCACATGTACCTGCACTTCTTACTTAACGATGTGTAGTGGTTCAATGAGAAAACACATTTTTGGAGAAAGTAACTTGAGACATTAACCTTACATATTGTCACACATATGATCTTTTCTTCTTATAAAAGAGTTTGTACAATGTAGAAGAATTACAAGAAAAAAAAATGTTTCAAAAGGAATAAGAATTTAAATGTAATGTACTTGTAATAAGTAGGTCAAGTTAGATGTTAAAAAACCATGAGATAAAAAAAAAATATTGCAAATGCACACTAAGCGCTGTCACCTCTCAACTTCAAAATGGCATGGACTTTCTTCTGAGTTTTCTCCCCGGGGAGTCCGACCCAATTAAAAGCTGCTCGCACCTTGGTGACACAATACCAAAAGAACACGCACCCTCCATCACCAGGCCCTCTGCTCCCCAAAGGTGAGGCTCCTGATTGTTTCGATCTGAGCTCTAATTATCAGATCCATCGCACCAGCCATCATCACCTCAATCTCCCACCCAATTAAAATGCCAAGGCTTTCCTCACCTCTGCATCGTAATCCAAACATTTCTAAGTGACATTTCCCCCCTAAAAAAAAAGTCCATATTAAACACCCTTTTCGACAGCATGACATCCCATTAGCATCCAAAACCGTATAAAACTCTGCCCGATGTGAGGCTGAGAGAAGCACAAAAGGTGGCAAGATTTATATAAGTTTTCATTTAAATGCCCTCCGAAGCCACTTAACGGAACGGAACACTGGGTTTCTAGCCATACGGTGGCTCATTCATACAACATTTGTTAAACTAATTGGTAATAAGAGGTGCCCATGTATGCACTGATTTGCTTTTACGATTTCACCTCCTTAACAAGATGCCATCTGTTTGGGGATGCTCTAAAATGTGACCACCAGGACCTTTATACTCCTCATGGATACTGACTATGCAAAACAACTCAGCATTTACTGTCAAAGATGCGAACCATCTGCTACTTCTTCGCAAAGTTTAGAAGTCTTAAGAGCCAGAAAGATGGACCAGAATTTGTGAAAGTGTGGTGAACTGATTTGTTTTTCGAATAGAGTTTGAGGGAGGAAAGTATTTATTTTTACACATTTGTCGCACACAATTCGAACACCACACTAGTAAGGAAGTCCTGTGTGTTTCAGAAAAAGAAAGTGTCAACCCTTACCCTTGGTTTGGACCCCACTCATTCCGAATACAGAGATGCTTGTGCACGGGGTCTCGCATGTAGCCGTCGAAACAGAGACAATCACCTGGGAAAACAGCAGCAAGACATATCAATCATGACATAGCAATCATGACATATCAATCATGACATATCAATCATGACATAGCAATCATCGCCATTCTAATGCACCACAAAAACACGCAATAAGTCTTAATTACCCTGTGTATCCTTAGGGAGCAATCTAGTGAAGCACAGTAGTTGGGCTGCTGCTCTCCCACCTACACTATATCCTCCCACTAATGGCAGTTAATGGCCTTGTAGAGAACGTCTCAGGCAGGCCAAGTGGCTATTCCACTTACAGAAGCAATTCCAGGACTCCAGGCATGAGGCATTCAAAGGAGAATGTCTGAGCTGATATCTTTGGTAAGAAAAAAAAAAAAACACATTACCAATCATTTTGTTATCAAGAGCAGCTCAAAATCACCTCAGGTGTACTTGTGAGCTGTTAATGTGGAACATGTCGGCCAGATGCTGAGCGGTATGCAGAAATGCCATGTTAATGCTCATTCCTTGTTGTAGCATATGGCCATGAATAAGGTGCACCCCAGGCAGGAGGTTTAATTGCTGGCACGCCTAAATCTGCCCAACACATTTTAATACCAAATGCGAGTCAGTCGCCTCGTAAAAAAAACTCCAGAACACGTCATCCTTGCAGTACAATGTAGCCATTTTAATTGCGGTCAACTGTCCTCCTTATCACTGCAGTGATGTTAGTGGGTCTCAACTACTGACACTTGACCTCTGACCCCTGTCTGTCCCTACACTGTCATGTTATGTTGTTGTACTGGAGCTGAGCTGAGCTGAGCTGAGCTGAGAGAATCGGAGCGAAGAGGAGTGCAGCGGCACAAGTGCAGGCGCGGCACAGATCCCCTCCATCAGCCCTCTAATCAGCGGTGCTTATTCCAGCCATCACGGCACGGGCCAGTCACTCCCTCTTCCGCTGATGCCTCCTGTCAGGGTGCACCGCAGATGCCGTCGCCTGTCATTTGTCAGCCGCAAGATTGATGGGGATGCTGCTGGAGAGGAGGGTGGGAGGGGCGGGGTGGGGGTTGGATGATGGCCATGTAAAGGGGTTGTTGAGCAGAGCGAGGGGGGGCGGGTCGGGGGGGTGTTGCTGTGGGGTAAGGGGGGGGGGGCACATCATCTTTACAATGGCATCGTGTAATGTGAGCCTCTCTGAGGTGGAACAGCAACTTGTGTAGGCGATGAAGAATACCATTACAGCGCACCTCAAGTAATCTCACACCCATGTATTCCTCACAGTGCATTGAATATGCTCACATCACATCTAATACTATAATCCCACTACTTATATTTAGATTCTGGAGAAAAAAAAAACTAAATTCATCTATTTCACGTGCCAGTGAAGGTGTGACTAATCTGAAAGGGAACGAGAGGACATTTTCTTTTGTCCCCGACCAAAGCAGAATGGTCTTAAATGAACAGGAAATGTCAACCAGATAGGTAAAATTACATTCTGTAATTGCATTACATTTGGTCTCATTGTATAGTTTGTACACAGCAAATGTGCATTGCGAAAGTATGCATTCTCTGTTTTGCATACTCATTTGTCTTTGAGATAGCACATTGGGAGCCATCCACCATTCATTCAGTAAGTGGGTGTGTAAACAATGCTCCCTCTCTTTATCCTCTCTTTACACTCGAATCAGGCCACACACATTCAATATGATGTGTGCAGTACAATACATGTGTGCTTGTGTGTGTGTGTGTGTGTGTGTGTGTGTGTGTGTGTGTGTGTGTGTGCGCGTGTGTGGTGTGTGGTGTGTGCTTGTATGTGTGTGTGTGTGTGTGTGTGTGTGTGTGTGTGTGTGTGTGTGTGTGTGTGTGTGTGTGTGTGTGTATGTGTGTGTGTGTGGTGTGTGTCTGTACACAGTACACAGTACACAGTGTACAGTCCAATCCATTTCTACCATGTGTGTATAAACATAAAGTAGTATTTAACTTAAATCCTTATCTTACACAGATTTGTTTGTCATTGATTTATTCATGTTTGCATTTCCCCTCATTACTGCCTCTAGCTGTAACAAGACGTGGAGACAAACACATTCATGTGCCAGCC
This sequence comes from Clupea harengus, assembly GCF_900700415.2. Classification (NCBI taxonomy): domain Eukaryota; kingdom Metazoa; phylum Chordata; class Actinopteri; order Clupeiformes; family Clupeidae; genus Clupea; species Clupea harengus. The sequence goes on from NC_045176.1 coordinate 13,762,230, forward strand.
ACTCAAATGTAACATATCTAGATGAGCCGGAAATGATCAGTAAAGGTATGGATTTAGTAAAGTGCAGAGTATTGAGAGTTTCTTTTCTAAAGGTGGAAATTGGAGGGTGGATATGTACATTTCTGAGTCACCCCCTCAGCATGTATTAAAATCTATTGCAGCACGGTAAAATAGGGCAGAAAATCCAATTTAAGTTCAATTATTTGTTTATAATGACACCAGCCAACTGGAGAAGTTAATAATTTGTGCTGAAGTCATGGCATTTTTTTTTTTATTTCCTAACACAGAGCTGATACCCCATTGGATTCACTGCAAGAGGCAAGCTGTATAACATTGACAAAAAAAAAAACCTTAGCAGCTGCAGGTAATTTAGCCGACTGCATACTAATCACCTGTCATTCAACTATTTTGTTGAACACAATCTCTATATTCAATAAACGTACCCATTATTCATGTACCACTACTAATTACAGAGATATTTCACCTGATCAATACTATTTTTTAATCGAGTAACCATTTACTAGTTAGTAATTGACATCAGGCTTCTGCCATGAAGACAAATGTAATCTGTACTACAGATAATAACAGAGAAGCAGCATTACTAGTACATAACTGCCAACAAAACAATCACCGAGAATCTGAAATCTAAAGTGAATTCCTCCATTTGTTACCATTCATAATGGATTCAGCTGAGATCAATACGTGTGTATCATCAGGTGTCCAAAGCCTTCTTCATAAACGATACAAAATTAATTGTGGTAGCATAAATGCAGAAAACATGAAAGTTAAAAACAGCATAGAGATTTCCTGTCTAGGAGAATGGGACGGATAAAATGTGTATCTTACTGGACAGGCCACAATGAAGACAGCTAGTCTGTTAATTTGATAAGTATATAATTCATGGCTAATTAAAGGCACGTGCCTGTGAAAAGTGGAAAGTGGGGGAAAAAAGCAATTCCATTAATACACTGCTCTTTGGCTAGGCACACAGTCTCTGACTCCAACTCTAGCATCATTTGTGTTATCGGGCCGAAGAACAAGCGCTTTTGTTTAACACCAGTTGATGATTGCCAATAACCTGGGCAATAAATCTTTGACTTGACTCATAGCATTAAACAGTGTGAAGTGGCAAAAATGTCAATGAAGGTAAATAGCAAAAAATCACAGTGAGGTTGTGAGCAAAACTGGCCAGTATTATATGTTCATGTGTCCCTACTATCGGCTGCTTGCGGAAAACGCGGCCGTGTTTCATTGTTTATTAATGAATTTCTAAACACCAGAATAATTCCCCTCACACCACGACGCCAGATAGACTCTGCAGTAGATCCGTTTTTCAGTGAAATTAATGTAACCAAAATGCAAGGATCAGCCAGCAGTGGTACCCAGACACCCAGCACAGTGTGTTCCTGTGGTAATAAATGTGCTTTGAGCTGGAGGGGGAGTGGGTAGGGTTGCCCTGGTCGGGGGCCCATAAAGCTGCAGTGTGTCTAACTGCCAACGCCGCCACACAGACCCCCGCTCATACCCCGCCTCGTACACAGCGCCGTGGTTGAAATTCACTGGCTCTTTTCATGTTGGCGAGGGCTGCTGTTTTTGTCATAACCCATCCCTGCTTTCATCAGTACCTCCTGCTCTGGGTTTGATTGAGGCTGTCTCTGAGCTTCCAGGCGCCTTGCAATCTTCCCTGAGACTTTCATTAAGAATGCATCGTACAAAAAAAGAACAATGCAATTACTGATTTGTGCCTGCACCAAAGCCTCATCTTTTCCATGTTGTTCGCCAGTCAGAGTCCCCATTGGTCCTGGTTGTGATTCAGTACCCTCGCCAGGGACACCATCCTTTTGAATTATGGATCCAAATCAGAGAGAACTTTCCAAGAAACGATTTCTGCAGAAGATGGATCCCTGCCGCTAATTACTGACAAGATAGTTGTGAAGTGCAGCTCATGTCCTCAGCCAAACTCAGGCTGCCACTGCCATACTAATGAAGGGGAGGGCAACTCAGACCACCTCAGCAGGTGGGTATGAGCGTTCACCAATACACTAAAACACATGGCAAATGTCATCAAAATACTGTGTAGCAGCTTGGGTTGAGGGTTGTGTCTTGAGAATAGACATCTCAACTCAAATGTAGTACAGGATCCAAACAAAAAACAAACTAAATGCAACACAGTCTGGCTCTTTAGTATTACAGTTTTTTCCAATCATTTTCACACTTGTTTCAATTCCACGTACACTTTCTCAAAACACTTAACACATCCAGCATATCAGTATACTATGTGAACTAAACTTTGGATACTTTTCCATTGCTTAGATACAAAATGAAATTACAGTAAACACTTGAAATAAGGCAGATTATTCTATAATTTTGGCTGAAGATGTATTCCTGTTTTCTGCTTTGTTTTGTTTGTTTACAACAGTGCATTTGAATTGAAATGTGCATGTATGAAGAAAAATATATAGATGTAGGTGTCGCTGAAGACATTTTCCAACTATTACTGCTGCATTTGAAAGTCATGGGCTATCAATGAGACAAAGTGAGCCAAAAAGGAAAGTACAACAAACACGTCTTACAATAGCATCGTGCATTGCCCAGGAATTGAACCCAGGTCAGATACTTGCTATCCAACAACACTAACCAATGCACCACTGATCACAACTGGTATTTTTGTTACACTCAACTGGTATCTACAAAATTGTGGAAGGCAAGCCAACAGATGTTGGTGTCTTGGTGTCTTGGTGTCATGACAACAGCTTGCCTTGAAATATTATTGGAATATGGGGGATTTTAGGGGTGGATAATATGTGCTAAATGTTTTTTCTAAAGGTTCAAGGCAAGGGAAAATGTTGTAATACTGTAAATGTGAAGTTTATAAAAAATTCACCACGGATCAGCATTAGGGCTGCAGGTCACTTCTAGTGGTAGTCTTTTTATTTGTGCTATAGTGTACCATAGAAAATGTAGCATTGAGCTGGGCATATAGGCATATAGCTGAATTTCATATTTACTGTATTTCATTTTATATTACATATTTTATTACATATTGTAGGTGTACAAGGTGTCTTTTCTTTTCTAAACAGAGGCTACAGCAACACATAATATATGCATTTTGCAATGCTTCAAGTTGTCTTTTAGTTCATTGTACAATGAGTGATAAAGTAGTTAAATGGAAGAGAGCATATGCTATAGTTATGGCAGCATGAGTCACTTTTGGGTGAAGTATGTATAAGTGTTTTGGTGGTTGTAGTGCAGAGTTTTGAAAAAGTGGACATGGTATTGGGACAAGTGTGAAAATGATTGGAAAAAACTGTAATGTTCTTAATGATACTATATATCTCCCATGACACAGACCCAGGTTCAACTTTTGAAGATATGAGATATGTACTTGGAGTGCATTCACATAAATAATTGAAAAGCACCATGAGTACATGAAGCTTTTAAGTCCAAGTATGAAGTACATGCCACCTAAGGACATTACATTTAGTCATTTAGCAGACACTTTTATCCAAAGCGACTTATAAGGATGTATACACATTGTACATTTACACTGATGGCACACTGCACATCAGGAGCAATTAGGGGTTCAGTGTCTTGCTCAAGGACGCTTCGACAGGGAATCGAACTAGCAACCTTCTGATTACTGAACGACTTCTCTACCTCCTGTACCACTGCAGTCCGTGTCATATAAAGGAGAGCAGACACCTTTGAGGCTCCTCCATTAGCACTTTCATGCTGGGATAATGTGCACTGCCATGACAAGCAGAACAGCGTCAAACTGCGCCATTCTCATTCTGGACCCTCTCCTGTGCAGGGCCAAACCCACCTCCACCTCCAAACGCGCCGAAGGACGTCAAAAATACTACCTCTTTTTTGATAGGCTCAGTTATTATTCAACACTTGCTATAGTGTGTCTGTACTTTTATAGATGTCACACGTATGAAGCAGAATTTGGGCTTCAATTTTAACCAAACAACCTCCGTATCTTCGTTATCTATGAAGAAATAATTACTAGCCTGTAAACTGAACAGGATGGTTTGTTTTTAGACTAGATCAAATGTTTCCTTTGTGGGCTAATGTTTTACATAAATATTGGCAACTGGGGTATAAAAGAAAGAAACTACGTAATGTTGCGCTGTATGTGGTGGTTATTGTCTTCACTTTGTTGAATATTTTTGCCTGTCAGGACACCTCAGCGGCCTTTATCCCTTACTTAAAAGACACACCCTCAAGCGGGCAGACAACGTTATGTTCTGCTGTGCTGTGCTGTGCTGTGCTGTGCTGTGCTGTGCTGTGTTGTGTTGTGTTGTGTTATGTTGTGTTGGATATGTTGTGCTGTGTTGTGTTGTGCTGTGTTGTGTTGTGCTATGTTGTGTGACGTGTGACGTCTTTAGAGGGTTTCTAAAGCTCCTGTCTGAAATTCCTTACAGCAGCCAAGTGTCCCTCAGCATATGTAGTCCACCACCCTTCCAGCGACTAACACTGAGATGCAATTCACACAAAAGCCCCTATCCCCCATTGTCAAGATGCAGGGGTCTTGTTTTACTCTCCTCTCAGCACTTGCACAGTTTAACATTCATTACTCCATACTGCTCACTCAGGAGACACCAATGGATAAGGCTTCAAATTAAACTCTGGCTGGATCGCGGCTAAGCCCCTGTCACATGTAACCTGGCGGTGTGTAATGAAAGGCACACCGTGACGAGGACTTACAGCAGACAGTGACTTTTACCGTGGAAGGGGCGCTGAGAACATTTGGTTGACGCAGCACTCAAAACACCTGGTTTGGGAATATTTATATCCCATATTCTTTTTCAAGGCGAATTACATAAATGCAGACTCATCATCCTCATGTAATACCTGGCTCATTTGGTACATAATGAGAGTACAATAATAATGAATTTCCCACAATGCTAGCAGTGACATAAGTGAAAGTGTCAAAGGGCATTTCCAGGAAATTACTCTGAGAGAGTAATGTGTGTGTGTGTGTGTGTGTGTGTGTGTGTGTGTGTGTGTGTGTGTGTGTGTGTGTGTGTGTGTGTGTGTGTGTGTGTGTGTGTGTGTGTGTGTGTGTGTGTGTTAGAATTGGCATGAGAGAGGGACTGAGTGAGTGCGAGGGCCCTCACCTGTCTCCGGTTCACACTGATGCTCGCAGGGGTCCAGTAGGCGCCGGCCGCACAGCTCGTTGATCCAGGGCCCGCTCTCATTCTGGTAGTAAATCAGCACCTGGGCCGGGTTCAGCCAATCAGACGCGTCCAGCTGACTGCCCTGCTGCAGAATGAACTTGGACCCTATGGGGGAGACAGGGAGAGCAATCCGCAATGAAACCCGCGCAGCAGCCTATCCAGAGCAGGTAGCACTCCTAGGTGATGATCTCACTGGCATGAACATGGTGGCAGTGGCAAACGCCTACAGCTATACACAGACAGAGCCAACGGCAGCATGTAAACCATCTGTTTGCAAGGTGATGATCGTTGTCAAACAGTCTTGTTGGAGTTTCCCCGAAAACCTGTTAGGACGATAGCAGGTTAAGTGACAACATTGATGAGCATCGCTTTTCCAACCTTAAGTTGAATCGAGTTCAGCTCATAGCGCTAGTTAGCTGTCAGCTCCGACGTGGAACACTTGTGAGGTCACGCACTCCTCTGCTAAGCCATTGCACACTATGTAAAAGGGTCACTGGCTCCTCTAGAGCTGACCATTGTGACTGGTCCTTGCTCATACAACCTAAAATAACCACATTCTGGAGTAGGTTAATTAACCCCCCGGAAGGCAGTCTGATAGTCCTTGATATTTTCAAGTGCTACATGTCCTTGTGTTCAGCACGAACTCAGCAGTAGGAGAGTCTGGAGACATTTTTTTTTTTTTAAATCACCTGTAAACACACACATTTCAAAAAACTATTTTCAAAGGAGATATTGTAAGAAAATATCTTAAAATCTGAAGATTGTTAAGATATACTGTTAATGACAATATTTCCATCAGTACTCAAGTTGTAGATTAATATTACTTTTCTGTAATATGAGTCTTTGGGCCCGGGTTTGGCGTCAAAACGGCTGGCGGAAATGGCCTATTAGGCAGGGTTTTTGTCGGCGGGCAATGAATATAACTTCCCCCAAGGCATGGATTTTGGATATAGGCGTGGTGACGTATTCTTCTTTGACAGGGAACTTTTGAATGCCAATCACAAACCATCACTGCCAGAGTCTGATTTATCTATCTGACAAAAAATGTCAAGTTCCCTTTATTGGAGGGATGAAGTATGCCTATATATTTCCATATTAGCAATTATGTAAAAATGCTTTAAAAAAAAAAAAAAAAAAAATAGTTTTCTTTCTTTTTTTTTTTAAAGGTTAAACCCCTTGAAAGACTTGAGCATCTGGGAAGAGTTTAATTTGACTGACTTGAATTAAATGCTCAGTAAGCAGTAAATTAATGTCATCGCTGATGCAAATACCCAATAATGACATTTCTTGTCATTTTTTCACAAAAGACCTCTTTTCTTGACTGCTAACAGAATGCAGAAAGAGATTGCATTCAGGTTGGTCCAGGTGTTCAAATTCATCAACATAAACATAGCTCACAGCCCCCCATTCATGCAGGCTACCTATCACTGTTGCTCTTGCATTTTACGCATCATGCTTTTTTTTAT